>NW_021318650.1:604698-613338 GCF_001605985.2 Dendrobium catenatum
CATAAACGACGAACTTCATATAACCAATTAGGAGAGTAGATGTATTAGATTTAACCTATGTTAAGAAGTAGAGGTAGACCTAAAAGACTTGTTAGAAAATATTAGAAACGACCTTTCTTTATTAGATTTAAATGAGAATTTGACTCTTAACCAAATACAATGGAGAAAAATGATTCACATACCGATCCCATGTTGATAGTGGATAGTGGTTGATGTTGTTGTTGTTTCTTAAAAAAAAAAATATAACTTTAGTCATATTTTATAAAATATGATTGGTAAAAATATTGTGTGACTAACTTTAAAATACCTTATGTTTACATTTGATTTCTCTAAATCAATAAATATCTATTTAATAAAATATGGACAATTTGTGTTTGAACACATGTAATAGCTCCTGCATACATATCTTTAATGATTTGAATATAAGCATTATTGACTCCTTTCTTTTCAAGAACTCTCCATAGCACTTCTCTTGGAACTTTATCATATGCTTTTTCTAAATCAATAAATATCATATGTAGATCCTCCTTATTTTCTCTATATTTCTCCATCAAACCTCTTAATAAATGTATGGCTTCCATAGTCGACCTACCCGGCATGAATCCAAATTGATTTTGAGAAACATTAGTATCACGCCGCAACCTATGCTCCATAACTCGCTCCCATAGTTTTAAAGTATGACACATTAACTTAATACCTCTATAATTCGCACAATCTTGTGCATCACCTTTATTCTTAAAAATAGGAATTAACATACTCATTCTCCACTCATCTGGCATCTTTTTAGTCTTCAAAATAGTATTAAAAAGTTTAGTAAGCCATGAAATTCCTTCATCTCCTAAGCATTTCCACACCTCTATTGGGATATCATCAGGTCCAACAGTTTTTCCACCCTTCATTTTCTTTAAAGCCTCTCTAATTTCAGTTTTACTAATATGCCGATAAAAACATAAATCTTTATTTTCATCTAGGGTGCTAAGGTCACTATAGTCAATCTTATTTTCACAATCTTCATTAAAAAGTTTAGCAAAATATCTCATCCATCTTTGTTGAATATCATCTTCTAAGAAAAGTATTTTTTTGATCTTCATCTTTAATACACTTCACTTGAACTAAATCCTTACTACTCCTATCTCTTTGTTTGGCTAACTTATACATATATCTTTCTCCCTCTTTAGTATCTAATCTATTATATAAATCACTAAAAGCTAATGTCTTTGCATCGCATATGGCTTTCTTAGCATCCTTACGAGCAACTTTATATATTTCCCAATTATCGGAATTTTTAAAATTAAACCAATTTTTATAACAAAGCTTCTTATTTTTAATTTTTTCTTGCACATTAGGATTCCACCACCAACTATTTTTACTATTAGGAGCTTTTCCCTTTGATACTCCAAGGACATCTTTTGCAATATTCTTAAGATCACTAGCCACTTTTTCCCACATAATATTAGCATCCTCATGCACAGACAAAATCTTACGATCTAAAATCTTATCTCCAAAAATATTTTTGTTAATATTCTTTAAATGCCCCCATCTAATCCTAGAAAATTGTTTTACTTTATTTTTTATTTTATGCCCCTTTATCTTAAAGTCCAAAACTAATAATCGATGTTGGGTACATAAATTTTCACTCGGAATAACTTTACAATCTTTGCAATCTAAACGATTTAATTTTCTAATAAGAAAATAGTCAATCTGGGTTGTACTATATCCATTTTTATAAGTGATGAGATGCTCATTCCTTTTCTTAAATAAGGTATTAGCAATTGAAAAATCATAAACTAAACAAAAATCCAATATGGTCTTGCCACCTTCATTTGTCGTTTCAAATCCATGGCCACCATGAATGCTTTTAAAATCATCTACCTCTCTACCAACATGTCCATTTAAATCTCCTCCAATAAAAACTATTTTTTCAAGAGGTATATTTTGTATTAATTCTTCTAAGTCATTCCAAAAATTTAATTTATAACTCATATCCAAACCTACTTGAAGAGCATAAGCACTTATAATATTAACAATCTTATCATCAACAACAATCTTTAAAGCTATAATTCTATCTCCAATTCTATTAATTTTTATAACATTAACATTTAAACTCTTATCTATAATAACACTTACACCATTTCTAGTACGACTCCTACCCGAATACCAAAGTTTAAATCCTAAACTATCAATTTTCTTAGCCTTCTCTCCAACCCATTTAGTTTCCTGAATGCACAAAATATTTAACTTCCTATGAATCATAATGTATATTAATTCCATTAATTTTCCTGTAAGGGAACCGATATTCCAAGTTTCTATTCTAATTTTAGTTTCATGGACTAGCTTCTTTGCCCACATCCGTCCTTGATGTGGGAACCCTTGCCTATTTAACACTGCACCCGGGCGCCGGTGCAGCGGCCCTTGCACACTTGTCACTGTATTCAGATCATACAGCGCGTCGCTTCCAAGGGACGCCCTAGTATTAACACAATTTCTTAAAGGATTCATGTCATTATTGTTCGACAAGTTTTATGCTGATTGTCGACTACCTAACGCAACCCTTCACTTTTCTCATCCAGGACTTGGGACCTGGCAACGACAATGTTAATGCTAAAACAACGATACACTATATTTTTCATACTCTGCCCCTACACAATCTCTGCAATCTAAATGATTTATTTTTCTTACAAGGAAATAATAAATCTACGTTTTACTATAATCATTCTTATAAATGATTAGCTACTCATCTCTTTTCTTAAATAAGGTATTAACAATAACAAAATCATAAGCTAGAGAAAAATTTAATATAGTCTTACCGCCTTCATTAGTCACTCCAAACTCATAGACATCATGAATGTTTTTAAAATCCTCAACCTCTCTACCTACATGTCCATTTAAATCCCCCCCAAATAAAAACTCATTCATTAAGAGGTATCTTTTGTATTAATTCTTCTCATTCCAAAATTTTAATTTTGAGCACATATTTAAACCAACTTGAGGAGCATAAACATTTATAATATTAATAATCTTATCATTAATAATAATCTTCAAAGCTATCATTCTATCACCAATTGTATCAATTTTTATAATATTATCTTTCTAACTCTTATCTATAATCACATCTACACCATTTCTAATACGACTCCTACTAGAATATCAAAGTTTAAACCCTAAACTATCAATCTCCTTAGCCTTCTCTCCCACCCATTTAGTTCCTTAAATGCATAAAATATTTATCTTCTAATAAATCATAATATCAATTAATTCCATTAATTTGTCTGTAAGGAAACCTAAATTCCACGATCCTAACCTAATTTTAATTTTATGGACTAGCTTCTTTGCTCACATCCGTCCATGATGTAGGAACACTTGCCTATTTAACATTACATCCAGGCGCCGATGTCGCGGCCCTTGCACACTTCTCACTATATTCAGGTCATACAACACGTCGCTTCCAAGGAACGCCCTAGCATTAGCACAATGTATTAAAAGATTCATGTCATGATTATTCAACAAGTTATACGCTGGTTGTCGACTAACTAACGTAACCCTCCACTTTTCTCATCCAAGATTTAAGACCTGAGAATGGCAGTGTTAGTGGTGCAACACGAGGACTTCCCAGGATGTCACCCCTCCTAGTACTACTCTCGCCCAAGCACACTTAACTATGAAATTCTAATGAGATCTGATGCACTAGTTTTTTTATTAAAGACATGCTTAATAATTTTTTTAATTTATAATTACTTGAAAATTATATTTAATTAAAAAATTACCAAAATACCCTTACATTTAACACCATTAACTCCAACATTAGATGTTAAGATAAAAAATATCCTATTTTAAAGAGTTAAAGAACCAAATTGGTCCCTCAAAAAATTGGGGACTATTTTAGTCTCTCACAAAGAGTTTGAGAGACTATTTTGATCCTTTACTCTTAAAAAAATAAAAAATGTATAAAAGTAGT
Source organism: Dendrobium catenatum (assembly GCF_001605985.2). NCBI lineage: Eukaryota > Viridiplantae > Streptophyta > Magnoliopsida > Asparagales > Orchidaceae > Dendrobium > Dendrobium catenatum. The sequence goes on from NW_021318650.1 coordinate 608,654, forward strand.
AGAATATCAAAACTAAATATCCTTTAAAAAAAGGAAGCCGTTATAACTAGGATTGATAATATCATCTTTAATCTGTAGAGCAACTTTTGAAAGACACGATAAAGTACTAAATGAAGGACAACTTCTACGTAACTAAGATATGGTCTGAAAATCCAAGTAGAAGAATTTACCAAATTTGGGAACATATTCCTTAGAGGAGCCATACGGGTCTGCCCACCATACACTTGACCCGATGCAACATAAATCTGGGTTTCCTTAGGGTATCCCATGGCACGTAGAATAACAGCTACCTCACCGGGCTCCAGAGGGCAACGTCCCTCCTTTCGCTTCTGCAATGCAAGCTGCCAAAGATGAGACCCATTCTGCAAACAGATATCAGAAAAGCACCATATATCAGCCTTTCATATGATTCCCTATTTAGAATTCGTTAGTTAAAATTCTCAAATACCTTGTATCGCCTTGGCCATTCCTTCTGCCTGTATGCTGCCATCATGGCCTTTTCCTCTCTTGTTCCAACAAAATCACAAAATGAAAGACCAACCATTCCCTTCTCAAATCTCAGATGAAGCGCCCTGTGGGAAAAAAAAAACGAGTCAATAATATAAACAAAATATATTGATGAAAATGATAATCTGAACAGATAAGCTTTACAAGAAAAAGGATATCAAACCACTGGTTACATGTAAGGGTTTGGACTTCCAGTCCGATTTCTCATCCTTACTGCTAGGAGATCAGCCATTTCTTCAATCTCTGGTAAAAATTTCAATGCATGGTAATTGACACGGCACCTAAGCCGGTTTATTTCAGGAGGGACATTATCATACCTGAAATCCGCATGGCAAAGGTTTATATCTAATGCTTGTATGAAAATGAAGCTTCTTATTAAATTGTTCTAAAGAAAGATGCTAAATGCCTAGAGTATTGTAATTCAAAAAAGTTATGTTCTAATTTAAATAGCAATCATACTGGTAAAGGAAAAAAAAGTACAGTTAAGAGATCTGCAAGTTCATCACACATCACAACATGCTAGAGCAGACAAAAAATAAAAGAATAAATAAGCTAATGTTGGACTTACCCCAGCCTATCGACAAAGGGCTTGAGAGCCATAATTTTCTTCTCCTTGATCCGTGGAAGCACATTATCTATATAAAAATGTGCCGGAGCATACTTTGGGATGTTTTTCACCGTACGCCTACCAAAAAAAGAACTTCAAGTCAACGCCTCTATTTTTAACAATGACGTGTAGCAATTAATGATACTGAATGCAAACTGAACAACTTCAACTTCATATGGATGTCAAATAAGATGTGGGATCTCAACTAGATATAAAGAATGAATGCAATAACTGAACTATACGGCCTCATGGTAAAACTATCACTCTACATCATCGACAGATCATGCGAACAAAACAGTGAAGAAAGGCGTTACAAGGACCATGATAGATTTAACGTTCTATTAAATTTTGAGATCATAACCTTTGCATCAATCAAATCCAGGGTCAAACAAGTCCTTACAAGGAGCAAGAAATATTGGTTAAATAACACTAGATGGGAGGTCCAGCACTTCAAGTATGACATAGTAAAGATAAAAACCTTATGATTAGAACTTTGTTCTGAAAAGTATATAGATTTAGTTTCAGAAGGAAAACAAAAATAAACAAACAACGGTGAAGTGCATTACTTGTTGAAGTCCATGAGATATGCCAATTGGTCTTACAAATAAAAGAAAGCCCAGATAGCCAATTCTTCCTCACGGCATACAAATCCTAGTGTTATAAAGACAAATTTCTAAATAAAATATGCCTAGAATGTTCACCATTATTAGGAAAACCCCAAAACTTTTAAAAAGAAAAGAAAACATATATATGTCCAACATAAAGCACAATCTACTAAAATGCTTAGGCAAAGACCTTATACTTGTAAACAGCTCTGCTTTATCGGTGAACCAATCAGGAATATCACGAACAATACGCACATCATCCTTAAGGTATTCAATGAAATGATCTACGTCAAATATGTCTTCAAGTTTCCTGCAAACAATTAAAAACAAGGAATACATAAAACTTCTAAACAATAAACACAGGTGGCAAAGATAAATCAAGCGGTAACAGTAGAAAAAAAAAAAACAAGTAGATAATCCCCCGTGAAATTCTCAAAGTGATAAGTATCAGGTTACTACAACCAGCAATTTTAAAGACTTTAAAAATATTTATAAATGGTAGACCATGAAATCTCGATGAAGAGTCCCTATGTTTGCTAATAAACATTTCACAATTTTATGAATAGAGTATGATCTCCTTAACTTTATTTGTATCCAGCTTTACCAGGGCTTCAGTAAACCTGTCAAATGCTACTCCCAAAGGTTGTTTAAGGTCATACAAAGCCTACTGTAATTTACACACTTTATTCATTGTGAAAGAATTATAAAATCCAAATGGTGTATTCATTTAGATTTCTTCAAAATCCTTTGAAGGAAAGCATTCTTTGTATCATACTATTGCATAAACCACACACGATTATCTACAAGAGAAATTAAGAAGCATACTGCATTCATTTTTGCAACCAAAGTAAAAATTCTTCTTAATCAATTTCATATGATTGAGTATATCATTTGGCTATCAATCTTATTTTATACCATTCTAAGCTTTTCATCTGCTCTATGTTTTATATAAAAAATTCATTTACATCCTAATATTTTCTTCCCTTTTAATAGTTCAATGATTTCCCAAGTATGATTTTTTTTAGAGCATTTATCTCTTCTTATGGCAACCTTCTAATACTTATTTTTAAGTGTTTCAAATAGAGTTAGTGGATTTATAATTGAATTATATATGATATTTGTAAGGAAGGCTTTATGGGTAAGAGAAATTATTTGAAAGACGTGCATGGGAGATGAGATGCAAAATAGAATGTATAGTGATGGGTTGATCATTATTACCTGATAACTGTTTCAAGTCTTGAGCTTGCTAGAGATTTTGGCTAGACTTATTCCTTCTTGTATAAACTTGGTAATAATGTTTGGATTTTTTTAAATTCACATTACAAGAATGTCAAGAAGAAAGATAGATGTTTTACAAATTTATCTTCTAGTTGCAAGTTCACTTAAAGATAAATTTGATTGAAAAAACTTTGCTTCTCATCATAAGTGACACATTTTAAAGTACAAAATTTTTTGGTGGTAGAATGACAATATTCTTACCCTTTTTAAGTGAAGGAATAGCCATTAAAGACATATTTGAGAGTTTTAGAATCAAGTTTATCCCTGTGTTATTTGTGGATGTCAACGTAGACAATACACCAAAAGATTTATGGAGGAATTTTTTAGGAAGATATTTGTAGGTAAGAATTCAGTCAAACAGTTTATAGGACATTCGAAGTCAAACACTCTTGCAAGTATTCTATTGATTGGTATATACCAGTTAAGACTACTTCTTCCCAATATCTTTTTATTGCTTCTGGAAGTGAATGATCTTGACTTATGTTAAGAAAGGTAGGGGTAGACCTAAAAAGACTTGGTTAGAAAATATTAGGAATGACCTTTCTTTATTAGATTTAAACAAGAGTTTGACTTTTAATAGGACACAATGGAGAAAAAGGATTCATGTAGCCGACCCCACATAGTGGGATAAAGGCTTGATGTTGTTGTTGTTGTGAAGTGCATGATCTAGTTGCATTTCAAATATAAAACTTTTTCTTTCTATCTCACCCATTTTGTGAAGGGCGTCAAGATAGGTAGAATTGATACAATGATAACTTCTTTTTCAAAGAAAGTATCGCTATTGCTTAAATTTAAAGTAATTAACAAGCATTAATTAGTGTAAATACCTTGAATTTTTTTCTAAAAACTAACAACAACAAAACATACATTTCATGCCTTAATCCCACTATTCGTGGGTGGCCGGTACATGAATCCTTTTTCCCATTGTGTCTACTATTAAAGTCAAATTCTCGTTTAATATCTAAGAAGGTCATTCACTACCATATTTTATAACCAAGTCTTTTTAGGTTCTACCGCCTTACCTTTCTTAACATAAGTGAAAATTCAATACCTCTACTCTCTCTAACCGGGTCATGTAAGCGCCGCCCCGATTTTTATGTCGACCAAAACATACTAAGGCGACTTTCTCTAATCTTATCTCTACTGGAGTTACTCCAACCTTTTCACGTAATGCTTCATTCGTATCCTTAGTCTCTAAGGCTAACAAGGCCACAATCACCTGACCCCACCTGAGCAATCCTCATCTCACTGCACCACTTAACTTAAGTATTATGACTTTCTTTTAAAGGCCACATTCGGCCCATAAAGCTATTGCTAAGGCCTTCACTACCATTCTTAATTAGTAATTCCTTTCAAGTTTGAGAGGTACATTCTATCACTAACAAGCCGATTTAAAATTCGCCTCCATCTATCAATCCATTCCAACTTGAATTCTGCTGATAATATATCCACTTCCCCCATCTATTTCACCATCACTCTAACAAGGTAATATTTCCCAAGATATCTAAAAACGTTACTACTCTTATTAATATACTTCGTGCCCAAAGTCAGCATTCCCCTCTAACTAGGTTTATTACTACTAAAATTATACACTCTTTCATTATTTTATTACGAGTTTTAAGATCTATATCAAGGAAAACCTTTTAGAGCTCTAAGGTTGACCTCCATAATTCCAAGTTTACCTTAAC
>NW_021318650.1:613438-643501 GCF_001605985.2 Dendrobium catenatum
CATGACAATATAGGTACAATAATCCTTGTCCATTTTAATGTTGGCTAATAAAATTAATTGAATTTTATTCTAAAATCTCTAGCTCTGTCTTCTATTCCTCTTTTCTCTCAAACTAATATACTATCTACTTAATGCTTAGTCAATTCTATAAGTAGATCTTGAGTATCTCCTATGGATAGGAGTTACCTGTAGAAAAAAACTTTATCTAGGAATTTTGTTTATCAAAAGGTTATGACAAACAAAGAAAATTGATCATGAGCAAAGAGGTATAGTTGGATATCACAGCATCCAATAAGATACTCACACAAGTAGATTCCACATAGCTTAAGACATCGATGATGGATCTTAATCTAAAGAACCACTTTTTTAAAAACAAAGATAGATAATTAAGAGTGGTTGCCTACCATAATTAGAAATAGATCACGGGATGGAATGAAGTCACGTTTAAAACCCTAACTTTATTAATGAATTGTGTGTTTTTGGTTATGACAAGTCATTTATATAATATTACACGTATATACATTTGGGCCGTAGTTATACTTTTGGCTCAATGCTTGATTCACTAAAGTTATTATCCACATTGGCTAACTCAGAATCATTTGTTGATTTAGCGTTCTTTAGAGGCCATTGGCTATTTTTATATGAGGTTTTTAAACTTTTAAGCATTAAATTGGCTCCACGGCTTATACTACAGAAAAACACTTTAGTAAACCACTAGTGTAACCGGCGTAAAGTTAGCTATTAGTGATATTATTAAATGACCCGATCCTTGGCTTTTAGATTACGTGTACTAATTTAACGATGTTCTTTTACTCACAATTCTCGAAGGATAACTTTAGGAAATATAAGTTTTACCTTTTAGGGCATGATAGTTTACACAATATAATAAGCTGACACTAATTGTTGGTGTAGACTCAACCTGGCTCTGTTAATCATTCGCTCTTATATCGTTTCATCACGTGCAATGGCTTATGCGTGCTAAAAAAACAAGAAACCATGTTCATATATGTGTATGTATATGTATCACCAAAACATTATTGTATCACGATTAAAGGGTGGCGCAGTACCGAGTCAAGCCAGACTATTATGTAGATTGCACTTAACAGTAAATTAGTGAACCGACATACTTAACAAAAAATTTAACAAATTATAAATAAACGGACACAATTAAAATTGGCGAATATTACAATCTTATTATATTTCAACTAAAAATTTATTTTCCAACCATCATCATCTCTCAGCATCATTCTCGAGAAAATTAATTTGAAATAGATGTTATTACGTAGACTATGTAAATAGTTATTGCTAAGATTTTGGTTTATATTTGAGCGACAACTCCAACATCTAATAATAACTTCCCACCCACATTAAGTAGAGTAACGACACATTCCAAAATCAGCGAGGATTTTACTAACTTTTAAATATTTTACATATATAAAGACTTTGACTTGTGGGTGGCGCTCCTGAGCATCATAAGTGAATTATTCGTCTGATCTACTGACTGGTCGTAAGGTCTCGATCCAGCGTTACTGATCGAGATCGACGGTCCAAGAAATTCACCGCGCAACGAAAGCGTAGAAAGATTTTATCGTCATGCTTCGACGCGCAGTCACGGCTCGGAGGAGCATCAAATCGCGAAGCCCACCCACAGGCGCCGTTCAAACACCAGAGCGCCTCGAAATATCTTCACTATTGAAGCGCAGAGAGCCGGGAAGAAAGAAGTAAGCGTGAGTGTATCGCGCCGGTCGCAAGACCAAGTTGTGTCAGTTAATAGGCGAGGTAATATAATACCCGCTGACAAATTATTGTGATCACAGCGAGGTCTTCGCTAAATCCGCATAGATCAGGAGGGAACGCGAGCGCGATTTTATATTTAATGCCTTCCGCTGCAAGTAGAGAAAACCTCCCAAAATTTGAATTAGGAGGGGCGGGTATTAGGGGAGAATTAAGAGGGGATTAATGGGTGCTTATGTGGCAAGTAGAGAGAGAAAAGTAGGTAGAGGGGTGGCCGGCCAAGCAAGGAGAAAAAAAGGGGGGATTTGATTAATGAGTGGGCCCCAAGGTGTTAATTAAAATCTGAGATTTAATTTCAGATTTTAATTAATTAGGGAAGTTTCATATGAGAGGGGGAGGGCAATTTGAATTTGAATTTGGATCATTAATCCTCAATCAATTGATTACTAATTTGATGAGTCAAATTAGGAAAGCAATAATGGAGAATTGATGGCTGAATTCAAACCCCCAAAACAAGGAGTTCGGCGGGATTAGCCAGGGGAAGGAGGGTCGGGCTGCCGAGGGGGGCGGTGGGCTGTGCTGGGCCGCTGGGTGGCTCGGCCGGCGGCAGGGGGGGGGAAGAGCTGGGGTGGATGGCCGGCGGGATGTAGGGGAAATTTGAAGGGGACAGCTGCAGGGAGGTGGGGAAGGGGGTCGGATGGCTGGAGGCTTGATGGGGAAGGTGTCGGAGGGCTGGATGCTCGGTGGGGAAGGGGAAGGCAAAGGAATACACGTAAAAACCAAGAGCTCGCCGGAGCGGGCTGTTGGGTACTTCGGATGGAGCCTCTCCTAGGTCTCTCCTCTCTTTTTCTCAAGCTCTCAAGCAAGAAGACAAAGACAATCTCAGAAATTTTCTATTAATCAAACATTAACCTCATACAACAAGAAGAGACCCCTTTATAAAGGTCTCAAAGCATGAAAAGAGAAAAGACTCATATGCCCCTTGGGCTACAATAGACACTACGCCTACATAAGGGCGAAATCGTCACTAGTACATGAAAATAAAAGATACATGAAATAAAATAACATGATAACATCAAAAATATAAGCTCCCGATCGTAGCCGTCGATCTACGATTCCTTCGCCGATAAACCTGCCTAAAATGTCTGTCGATGACCTCATCAGTAGACCTAAAAAGACTTGGTTAGAAAATATTAGGAATGACCTTTCTTTATTAGATTTAAACGAGAGTTTGACTTTTAATAGGACACAATGGAGAAAAAGGATTCATGTAGCCGACCCCACGTAGTGGGATAAAGGCTTGATGTTGTTGTTGTTGGTGGAAGTGAATGATCTAGTTGACTTTCATAATATGAAAACTTTATCTTTCTATCTCCCCATTTTGTTGAAGGGCGTCAAGATAGGAGAATTGATACATGATAACTTCTTTTTCAAAGAAAGATGATATTGTTAAATTAAAGTAATCACAAGCATTATTAGTGAAATACCTTGATTTTTTTTTCTAATATAGCTGTAAAATTGTGTACAATAATATTGATATTAGATTTTTATTAGATAAAATATACTCATGTCATTTGAGTGCAACCATTTATAAATGTGGCAAATCCTATGGCTCCATAAATATTAAAGATTTTAGAATGTCCCTAAATGTCAGTGTGAACAATTAGAAAAATCATAGAATATCTAAAATCATTTTTAGGAAAAAACAACATGATGTTTTGAAACTTCACAAGTTTCACAATAATTTTTGTTTACATTTATATTCAAAATAAGAAAAGGAAATATATATTATTTTGAAAGATGGATGATCTAGCCAATAATGATGTTCTCAAATGACTTCCATATTGAGGTTGAAAATAAAGAAATATGATAAGTGGTCTTCGTCTTCAAGAATATATAACTCATCATTTTCTCTAATTTAACTAATTGTCTTTCTCATAGTGAGATCTTAAAATATACAATGATTAACAAAAAAATTACCTTGCAGTTGTGGTTGTTAGTAATTTTATGGATTAATAAAAGATTTACTAAAATATGAGAAACATGTAGTACATTATTAAGAATAAACGTTAAAATAAAAAAAAAATATTTCCACTTTTATTTTTCTATTGCTGAGGCAAAATTTGTAGGTTTGCAAAAAAAAAACGTTGACCATATGATCAGCGACTCCTAAATCTATGATCCAAGAGTGAGGGGAACTATTTAAGACGTTGAAAATACAAGAATCAAAAGTCATAACATTTTGAGCTCAAGGGCATGATGCAGATGATTTTTTTGGATAGTTGAAGTTTGTGAGTTTGTCAATTTCTTATGGATTGTGCCATTCTGATTCGATAAGACATGCCCACTATTTTTTATGACATTTATTTCCACCATAGTCTGAGAGGTTTATGTGGAGCTTTCAGTAATTTTATTTGATGTGCCCTTTTTTCTTATAAAATTTGCACTATAGATTGCATTTGAAAGAAAGATTTTTCCCTTCTTTAGAGCAATAGTCTGTAGCAACTAGTCCCTTTTTGTTTGAAATTTGGTGGTTTTCATAACATATGTTTCATAGACAGAAACGTCTGGCATTATCTTCCTTCCTTCTTTGGCTCATATGAGCAGAAAAATTATTTAGTAATGGCAAGTTTTCTCCACTTAATGTTTGAATATGGACTTCATCAAAACCATTATTAAGTCCTGTGAAGAACTTAAACACTCTTTCTTTTTACAAATTGCTTGAGAAATACTGCATCATCGTAGCAAATTATCATGAGATCTTATGGTAAAAATTCAATTCAAGCCAATAAATCTTCATTGCAATAAAGTACTCAATAACATGAAAGTTATTTTACTTGGTTGAAATTTTAGTTTTGATCTCGATATCCTTCACTTTTAAGTAGATTTGTTTAACAGCATCTCAAATTTCTTGCACAATTGAGGAATGTAAACGACACACTGATTTGAGGCATCATAGTATCCCACAATTATGCCATGACTATAAAATTTGCTTTATCATAGAATACAAACTTTGGGTCTTTTAGCTCCGGATGAGGATCGTTTATAATAATCTCTCATCGAGACAATATGAGGCTTGTAGCCCATAGAGTTCTCTTTTAGTTGATTTTCTCCATTCATGGTGATCGACTCATTGGGAGAGAAGTCAAAAAAATCAATCATAACGAAGAAAATGAAGAATCTCGACAAAAAATGATAAAGAAAAATAATAAAGGTCGGAAGACGAAAACCCTAGCCTTGCTTTGATAGATGTAGAAAAGTTGAAAAAAAAAACTATATTGAATTTTATTACTTGATTCTGTAAAATGTATGGAAGTATAAATAGACTTCTCCAAATGACTTGCAATGGAAGCAAATCAATATTTTTTACAATAAAAGAAAAAAGAAGTCCCCAAGATGGGTTATCAGCTAGATGAAGAAGAGAAGACTCAAAATTTTTATCTAAGGGCCATAAGGAATTATCCAATGGTTGGAATCCTTAATCCTTGTGCTCAAAGATCTTTAATAAAATTGATTGACTTATGAGTCCCACTATCATTCAACAATATTCAAGTTTTTCAACAAAAATTTGTCTTAGGGAAATTGATGTATCCGTAAATTTGATATCAAAGGCAATTAATTACATTCAATAAGTTCAAAACCTAGGCAGCATTCAACATGAGCAATGACTTGGATAATAACTACGGAGAGATTAAGAGGTTTATAATCATAGAATATTACATAAAGGATCAACACTATGTATGTATCCTTTTGTATGGGTTATAGAAAAGCCTACAAGGATATTCAAAGAGATGTACTCATGTAATTTTGCATATCATTTAATTTTAAAGAGAAAGAAGTCTTCAAAAGTGAAAAATTAGAACAAATAAGAAAATGTTTGGAGGGCTAAGAATTAGTTGAGCAATTAGCAAATACATGATATAATTTTAACACAAGAAAAATTGATAATTATCAATATTGCAAAAAGATGGAATGATGAAGCAAACTCAAAACTTCAAAACAAGCATAACATAAAAGCTTCAAAACAAGCATAACATAAAAGCAATTTGAATACTAATTATGAGTAAAAAGAAACTAACCTAACTCCTTTAGAACCGATTCACTAGGTTGAATTGACAATTCTAATGATGAAGCAAATACAGCCACTATATCATGTATAAATATTATGGACATTGGATAAGTATAACATCATCCTCATCGAAAAGAGAAAATCTCACGTTTGATCCTTCCAGATCTGGTCTTGTTTCAGCACAGGTAGAATAAGAGTTGCATTCATTATCTTTGCCACTGCAACGGCATTACATATCTGCAATGGCACAAGTAAAAATAGATAAACCAAATTCAAGAACTATCAATAATCAAAATGTAAATGCACGTATAAAAACAATTAAAAAGACTTCTGGGTCTCATATTTTTTATCTCTAACACTACCACCAAGGTCATAGTATCATATAAGCCCTTTACCAGCATTGACATGATCAATGATTAGCTTCAAAGAACCCAACTTAGCAATCCATTGCTATACCTAGGACTTCATAAGCATGTTTTGATGGACATTGATTTGTCTACTGCTTGGTGTGCTGAGGGAAGCATATAAATCTGTTCTATCACCACCATCTCCATTTACACCAGCTAATCCTATTCAATTCTTTGAGGAGTTCTCACACCCTAAGGGAGTTGATGCAAGACTTAGTTAATCAACTCATCATCATAATTGATGTCAGCACTGCTTTATATGGATTAATTATACAACATTATGTAATAAAAAAATACCTTATTTACAGCATTCATTAATACATATTCGTCTAAGATGAAAGATTTAACTTTATTTATTTTGGCAACTCTTTTACTTGCTTTCCATATTGATATTTCTGTATATGTTAAAATTGTCCTCATAAACAAAGGATGTTTGTATGATAAATGAAACATTCTTGAATATTACAAGCAATTTACAAGTATAGCCTTCCTCTCTCCGCTTTGTTTCTCTATCTCCTATCTGTCTCTTCTTGGGCTCTCTCTCTCTCTCTCTCTCTCTCTGGCACCAAACCCTTCTCTCATTCTCTAATAATTCTTGAAATAAAATGTTAATTTTGCTGAGTTTGATCCCCGTTAAAAAAAAGGGAGACAGATAGATTGGGTAACAAGCTGTGACCGAGCCAAGTCATTCTCCACCTAAAAGGAGAAAAGCTCATCTCATTTATATATGTAAAATAATCATCACAAAAATATATGACATTCAATTTACATATAGTTTTATGTTCTAGATCATAGCAAACAATATAATTTTGAGTTGGTGAATTATACAATGTCATAGTGCCAAAATAAAATAAAACTAGGAGGGTAAAAGCCATTCTTCTCCTAAGAGGAGAAAGGTTCATGTATGTATGCACTATTTAAAATAAACATTCAAGGCGCACCTCAACACCAATCCGATGTAAAACGCTTCTAGGCACACGCCTCAAGCTTGCACTTTTAGGTGTATGCCTTGATTTGGTTGAGGTGTGCCTCACCTCTGATGACCACCAATTCAACCCCTCTAATCACAGAACCGGCTCCCACTACCCCATGCACAATCCCACAATCTCACAACCGCCCTATTCACGCACGACAAAACTCCCGCTTGCCTCTCCATGTTCGTTGACATGACCCCGCAACCGAGTCGCATCTTCGTCCCACAAACAGGAGCCATGAGAGACGAAGATCCCAACCCGTTTAATTGGCCTACCTGACCCATCCTCCATCCCATTTTGATCCTCACACAACTTCGACACAGCAACCCCGCAATCTAGCCTCCATCTGCATGCAGGAAATCAAACCCGACCGATCGTCCCTGCCTGTATCCGCATCAAGCCTGACCAAAGCCACTCGATCTCGGCCGCCGCCCAATGCAACCTGCACGAGCACGTCACCTGAGCCCATACGCGATCCAGCCAGTCCATACAAGATCAACGTCTCTGACTCGCTACTCGACTTTTAATCCGTCCAAGCGGATTAAAAGGGCAAGTATCCTCCCAACCTCCCTTCGCGAGGAGGGGATGCTGAAAGACTGTTGGATTTTGGGGAAATAATATATAGCACTTTCAAATTAAATTAACAGATACCACGACCACACAATTGAAGCTCAAAAAAGTTATGTCGGAACCAATTCCGCAGTGGGATATCTAAAAAAAACACTTGCATTTGTTCTCTTGTATCTTGCCGTTTTGGCAATATGTCATAAAAGGAGATTATACTGACCTTACTTGTACTAGTGATGGTGGATGGGGACACTCAACCAGCAAAACAAGTTCTATATCAACTCTAAGTGATACTTCAAGCAACTCAACTAAGAACTCTTCTAACCATCAGGAAAAATTGTCCCAATCAAATGCATGATTATCAACATAAAGATTCAAATTAGTGGCATATTGAAGTCTCTTTTCCATAGTGTTACACAACTTCCTCAACCGATGATAATCATGAAGAGCTACAACGATCAACTATTCAAAAGGAACATTTGACAAATGAAAAATGCAACAACATAATGGCATGTGACATTGACTCTGAAGGCTTTAGAACACTAGAGTGCAATAGTGTGGACTCTCCTGTTACCGATGTAACTTCACACGGTTTACATGGAAGCTGTTTGCATGTTACTAATTAGCTGGCATTCATCAGAGAACAACAACTGGATATCGAAACTAAGCAGTCAAATATACTAAATCTTTTATTGGAAACACCGCATCTAACCTGCCAACATTGCACTCAAAGGTCAAGAATTTAGAAGATTTTGTTGATGAATTAACACAAACTTTTGCTCCGAAAGGGAGCAAGTTGAACATGGAAGGCCTCAAGTATTTGAAGAAAAAATTAAAGCGAAACTTCTTCCCCAAGGCATTCCATGCACAACCAGGCCATCATTTGACTGCAGGCCTCATTCAATGCTTTCTTCAAATAGAACGCAATTATACAAAAGATAAATTATTATCTAGAAGTGAATTAAACAACATGTCTTCTATGTACTTCAACAATTGAAATCTAAAATGTCGATGCCACCGGATGCACAACACTGGTACAAGCAGAAAAAAAATGATACATCTATAATAGCTCCAATCTATACACTAAAAGCAAAGTCTGCATGTGCTCCAATCTTTATGTCAAGCTTCCAAATACAAGATCTGAGAATGCTTCGTGGATTCTTTAAAGATATTCAAAACATCATGCATGTGCTCAAACCGTTGTTTTGAACTCCTAATTCAAAGATCCGAGAATGTTGCGCTAGTCAAGTATTTAAGTTTCATCCTCCTCCTTGAAAAGATTGGAGTTGACACGACTTGGATTAACAAACGAATACCTAATCATAAACTAATTACTTAAATCCTCGATGATGGCCGTGTTAATAAAAAATCTCAATCGGAGGGGACCCTAAAACATCTTAATAGTCAACTTCTAAGAAAAATCGTCAGATCTATCCAAATTAAACACATGCAACTTCTAATATAAGCCATAAGACCTGCTCTAATAAATTCTTTAGGGAGCTTTTAAAGTGTAGTAAAAATCCCTAAGCAAAATCCAAATTAATAGGAAACTTCTAAGTGAAGCAATAAGGCCTATTTTAAACTAAACCCAATTTATAGACAACTTCCAAGGGAAGTAGTAAGTCATATCTCTTACAAATTAACCGGCAACTTCTAAGAGAAGTCGTAAGTCCAACTTTAGGGGAAATCTCTTGGTACAAGCAATCTAACCCTATTCCTAATTACTCGGGCCACGTCCAATAGAGGCCGTAAGTCTCACTTTAATTAGGGTGTTATGAAAAACTTTCCCATAACAAATAGCACATATCTGATAACTTTAGCAACCTCTAATAAAGGTCATAAGACCTGCTACATAAGCTACTTCTAATAGAAGCAATAAGACCCACTCAAATGCAAAGTTGCATGTCTAATACTAAAGCCCTTCTAAACTAAATCCCCTCTAACCCTCTATATGGGCCACCTCTAATAGAGGCCGTAAGTTCCACTTTAATCAATGTTAGGAAAAACTTTCTCAAATAAATAACACATCCCTGAAAAACCTTAGCAGCCTCTAATAGAGACCGTACGACCTGCATCACATGCTACTTTCAATTAAACCAGTTAGACCTAACTTCTCAAACTTATGGGCTACTTTCAATGAAAGTAGTGAGACTCAACTTCTCAAACGTATAGGCTACTTTCAATGAAAATATAAGACCCAACTTCTCAAACTTCTAGGCTACTTTCAATAAAAGTAGTAAGACCCAACTTCTCAAGCTTACGGGCCACTTTTAGTAAAAGTCGTAAGACTCGCCATATGGGCTACTTCCAAGTGAAGCCGTAACACCCGCTACACGATCTACTTTTAATAAAAGTCGTAACCCCCAACCCCAGATCTAAATCAAACAACTGGGTAACTTTTAAATGAAGCAGAAATCTCAAACTAAATTAAATATTGAGTATTTAACGGATGTAAACCCCAAACCATAATAAAATTAAAATCCACACCTATTCACTTCAGTTTATTCAGGATACCTGAGAGGCGATAACCCATGGCTGCTAATCATATTTCCTGGATATTATGATCAACGATCACTACTATTAGTAAATTTAAATCTACGGTATATCTAGGATGACGGAACCATGGGATTTTGATAGGGTCTACCTCCATTCCTAACACAACCAAAATTAAAACTATTACACGTCTAAACATTGATTTATTCTAAATCGAGAGCTCTCTTTTACGTGTTAGGATGGATAATTAATTATGAGGGCTTGCGCTCATAGAAAGTGGAACCTCGTAACTAAATAAACTTTGATGCCGAGTATCGAGGGAAATCTTGTTAATTTAAATTTCAATATACCTCGGGATAAATGGGACCTTAAAGCTTGTGAAAACAAGGTTTGCGCTGTAGCGCCATCTTTTCCTAAGCCAAACAACCTCATAAGCTTGAGGTATACACCTCACAATATGATTTTTTATTCTAAAGTTTATAATAAAATGTTTTAACCTAATCTAAATAGCCGCAACTTCGCACGAACACCCACTCATACCCAGGGTTGTAGCACCCATCTTGACAAAAAGATGACCAGCCACGACCTCCCTGTCGACAACCTGCCACCGAAGCCACCGCCGCCTACTACTCCTTCCTATTACATAATATATTTCCTTTTCCAACTATTCTTCAAACTCTTTCAATTTTTTCTTAAACTTTTTGAAGCGCTAAATTTTTTATCCTTTTAATTTACTTTTTATTTTTCATTTTTTTAACTAAGTTGAAACCCTGATTTTTTTCTTGTAACTTTTTCTACCCTAATTTATTTTGTTTTTTTATTATTATTATTCTCAACTTGTTATTATAGGGTTTTATAGAGAATGGTTAGAAGCAAGGATAAAATCACGAGTCATAGAAAGGACCAAATGTGAAAAGATATGGTCAAGTTGATGTCGAAGGCAATAACAAAATGCATGTTTGATTGAAATATAATTATTGTGAGAAAATGGTGAAGGGTTGTGTAACTAGGATAAAGGAGCTCCTATCCAAATCTCATAAGGATGTAGCAACATGTGTCAAAGTGCTCGATGCGGTGAAGGAGGAGATCAAAACATACATGAATAAGTCAATAATGTTAAAGCATATTGTACATCAATAGTTTATTGATAGAGTTGATCTTGGTCCATACTGTGGGAGTAAGTGTTCATCCTCATTAGAGCCCATGTCCAATAGGGATGCAAGGGGTCCATTGGATCACTACATGACGAACACGATGGACGATAGACAGGTGGTAAGCCTTATTCATGTGGCCTTGAAGAATGCTAGGGAGGAACGCACACGGGTATGAATGGATATAAAGAGATTTTTTATAAGAATGCTATCACATTTAATATTGCAACATCCCCTATTTAACATAATATGATTTCTTCTTTTAGAGCCTATGTGTGAGCATTGAAACCTCAGTCATTTATGCTTTGAGAACATGGCATTAGGAGGAGCTAACAAATACTAAGAAAGGCATTGAGAAATCAAGAAGATCTAGAAACAAATAGGGATAACTATCATGTCTAACGTACGGCCAGCTAGAAACAACATAAGCATTATAATGCACTAATCAACAATTTTTATGGCACTGTCTTCTTACAGTTTATTTAGGCATTTGATAAGGTAAAAGATAACGAGTTTCTTTTTGGACTACTTGATTATGTTATTGATGAGATTAAGGAGCACTTAATGGTTCAAATAGTGACAAATAATGCTAGTACTTATAAGGTTGCATATGCAAAACTTATAGAGAAGATAAAGTACTTATATTTGACCCCCTATGTCGCACATTACATAGAACTGATCCTTGAAAAACTTGGGCAATTGTCACAACATAAGAATGCATTGATTAAAACAAAAAAGATAAATAAATTTTATATATAATCATTCTTGTGTTTTGGCACTTATAAGAAAGTTCTCAACAAAATAAATACTAAAACCAGCAGCAATAAGATTTATTACAACATTTGACTTTGCAAGGCATGTTGAAGACGAGGAGGCCTTTGAAGGCTATGTTCACTTCAACATAGTGGCTTAATTATGATAAAGATTGCTTTAAATAACATAATATGGAATAATGTTTTATATTATTACATTCACTAGGCACTAGTGCATATTTCGAGGATGCTAGATGCAGAGAACAAGTCTGCGATGAGTTCAATATATAATACTATGGATTACACAAATAATCTGATTGCCTGCAACTTACAAGGAGAATAGGGAAACTATAGAAAATTTTGAAAAATTATTAATGAAAAGTGGGAGCTACAACTTCATCATCACTTATATTCAAAATACTATTATATAAACCTTAGTTTTAATATGCAAAAAATAAGTTAATAAATCTTGAGATAAAATTGAGATTATACCATTGTATGGATAGGCTTATGGTTGACTCGTCGGAGAGAGCAAATATTGGCATGCCATTGATATCTTTCAATAATAAGAAGGGCTTCTTTGGACTGCAATGGAAGAAAGGCACGGTTTCAAAGTGATCTCCATGTAATTTGATTTTTTGGGATAAAATTGTATATATTAAAATGATTTATTTTACTTACTATATTCGTTTACTTAAACTTCAATTGAGTGGTAGATATAGTGATGGAATAAAAAAATATAGGGAGCCTATATTTTTTTATCACAAAAATAAAGCAGGACTTCTAAATAAAAGAAGACACAAAATACCCCAAAAGGTAGAGAAATTGGATAAACAACTTTAATATTATAAAATGAAGACTTACAAACTTTGACTCAAACAACTCAAACAAGACACCCTAAAATTGCTTCACTTAGAAAAGAAGGATACAGGTGGAGTGGCACTTGCGGAGAGACGAAAGAGGTTAGAAGCCCGAGAAGAAAGGTTGGAAAGAGCCCGCAGGATTTCCGGAGGGGATGAGAAAGAAGGGTGGAAAGAGCCCGCAGGATTTCCAAAGCAAACCCGCAGGTTAAAGCTTCCAAAAATAACTTATCATTCAACTAACTTCATTCTTAACAACTTCTCTTATTTATAGGCAAAGTAGAGGAATGCAAAAAGCCACCTTAGTTGATGTTCACAAGATCCCAAGCATAATATTTCATAGGATTTCCAAATGACATTTCGGAAAACAGCCCAGCATAAAACCAGTTACGGGAATCAAAGGGTAGTTCACGGAACCAAGGAGCCAACATCACGGTAAGCAAGCAGGCCGCATGAAATCAAAGCAACACAGCCACGGGAAAAACACCCAAGCATGGAAAAACAAAGGCCGGCTGGACTCCCAAAAGGCAAGGCACGGAAAAAGCCATGGTGGAATTCAAGGAGCCACCATGGGAAAACCAAACAACTTCTTGGGATTCCAAAAGCCCTTTTTGGAAACCCAAGAGACAACTTTAAGACATTAAAAACTATAATAAAAGTGCATTAAAATAAAGGATAAATATGAGCTAAAACTTAGCTAATAATGAGCTATCTTTTAGTTCCATTTAATGAACTAAAATCCAGCTCATAAATGAGCTAAAATTCCAGCTCATATAGTAGACTCATGGGAAGCCAAAATTCATATTATTTTGGACATGAGTTGACCCCCCTTTTGTCTACATCATATAGTTTGGTGATGCACTACCAAATTCCAACACTTTGTTGTTAAGTTGTTGTGATTGATATGTTCTTCATCTGGATGTGAAAACAACAACCAGGAGCAAAGTACAACAAGAGACTCAATGACAAAAACCTGAACAAGTGTTGAAGAAAACAAGGACCCTTTGCTTTACCAGACATGACATCAAATGATGAGTAATTTGTGGGCAATGGAGTAGAGGTAATACTATCTAAATTACAATATGAGATTTTAACCTTGATTTCTTTGATGGTAATAGAAGCAAAGCATCTACATCAAGCACAAGTCAACTAAAGAAAAATTAAAAAGAAAAGGCATATAAAAATAATCTTTTTCTATTTCTTTAAATTAGAGTATTACTATCATCTTTGTATTGATGGAAAATATTTAATAAAGATGAAGATGACTAAAATAGATAAAGAAGAAGCAGATTGGCAGACATGGACTCCACAAGTGATGAGGCAAGGGAGAGAGCAATTCATTACAAAGACTAAAATGAAGTCCCCTCAATGAAGACAACACAGATGACTTATGAGTTGTTTCCATACTATTACTAGTTACTTTCAAAATTAAATTTGGATGAGTAGGGAAGTAGGAAAGCATGAACTTGGAATTTAACTTTATGTGATATATTATATTTACGCAATTCTTAAACTTCATATTCTTTTTTCATTGTAGTTTTTGCTATTTTAATTCAATTTCATACAATTTATCACTTGTCACTTTACATCTGTAAAATTTTTTATTTCATATATATGTCAATTTGTTGCTTCATAGTACAACATAATTTTAATATGTCGTCATTTAAAATATTATTTATTTATTATGAAAGAAAATCATAGCTAACATTTGTTTTCACTTAACGCGATTTTTGACTTTTGAGTCTTACGCCTCAAAACACCTTAAGATTTACGCCTCGCGCCGTAGGTGGAAAACCCCTCAATACCCAATTGCACAACTTTAAAACTTATATGTATGTAAATTCATCCTGACAATTATTGATGAAATTCAATATGTCGTAGATCATAATGAGCAATGTGATTTTGAGTTAGAGAATTATATAAAGCAGTAGATCATCCCCCATATCTCCCCACTTTGAGGCATTTTCACTTCCCTTATGGAAGCCATTTATCCCTCTCTCTTTTATACTATCTTATCTCTTGGCATTCAACAAGTGTTAATCTGCAATCAAAACTCTCGTTCAAGTTATACATCATCAAATTAGAGATAGAACATCGCTCTTCATTATGTTGCATGGCAAAGCAAAATAGCCTTCAGAATGGAGAAAAATGATTCATATAGTCGACACCACCTAATGAGATAAAAGTTTGATTTTGTTGTTGTTGTTGCTGCTGCTGCAAAGAAAGTAGCCTTCACCATAAACCAAAAAGCTAAATGGTTTATCAGTAATTTCTTAGTTGAAGTCTTGAAACTGTCAAGCATGTGAAAATGGAAAAATAGTCTATAACTTTCTGGAGGAAAAAATGTAGAAGAAAATACTGCTAAAAATAATAATACCTGAGCAAAGAACAAACAACAAGAAATATATATGATTGATGAAATCTGATTTGAAAATAACTACTGAAAATGCAAATAACCAAAGATGTAAAAAAAAATAAAAAATTAGAGCTCACGGCTATGCGTTGTTGGTTCAAACCACCCTCAGCGTGAATAAATATGTAGCCATTTGTTTCATTTTCTGGAGGAATATCTGCAAAGAAACGCAGGCTCGTCAAGAATGTATGAAGAAACAAATAACCAAAAAACTTGAAGCCTATGCTTAAAATATAGCCAAGCACTTTCTAGTTTGGATGTAGTGCAGATGTAAAATAGAACTTTAAATTGTATAAATCATTTGAAGGTAAACAGTAACTTCATGAATACAATGTACTATACTCACAACAGATTTGTACATAATGTGTCATCGGAAAAACGTAACAATAAAATAATGAACATGCCACAAAGTGAACATATAAATTAATGCAACTAAAATTGGCCAACAACAGGAAGGAAAACAAGAGAAATAATGTTAAAAGAGACGATTCTAATACAACAACATCGAGCCTTTATCTCACTGTGGGCTCGGCTACATGAATCCTTTTCCTCCATTGTACCCTGTTAAAAGTTAAATTCTTATTTAAATCTAATAAAGAAAGATCATTTTTATATATTTTCTAACCAATACTTTTTAGGTCTACCTTTGACTTTCTTAACATAAATCAACTCTAATACATCTACTTTTCTAACCGTGTTACCGGAATGCTGCCATTTTATACGACCAAACTATCTAAGACGACTCTCTCTAATCTTATCTTCCACGGGAACTACTCCAACCTTTTCACCTATATGCTCATTTTGATTCTAAAATAAGAAATAATTAAAAATATTGCAGCATTGTATAATGGACAAACTTTTACGTCAAACCCAGATATGCGTGCTAGAATTTGGAATAATGCCATCAATAAAACTAAGAGGAGTAAGAAATGACTATAGCATAGGTAGAACGGAATAATATCAGTAAGGTGAATAAGGACAATTTGAACATATACACTGGAAAAAGGAGAAAGCACCAATGAGACTAGCTGACTAGGTGCTAGAAAAATCTAAAAAGGCCTAACAAGAAATCGTGACTAGCAACCCCATATTGGTTACAGGGTATAAAAACAGAATTTATTAAAACTAGAATAACTAGAATTAAATCCAAATGCTATTCCAAGCATGCAGGATTATTTTGTTAAAAGCTAAACCTAATATATACTTTCAGGAACTATTTAAATAAACCATCTTGAAGTATATACCAAAAATTAAAAAAATTGTGCCAATGTCAAACTAGAAACCATGGTAAAAGGGTAGAAACGGAAGTCAAGTTTGGCTGCGAGATAAATTTGAATAGATCAAAAGTGGATCATTGTTAGGAATAAACAAAGTAATGGGTGAATTAATAGGTATTAAGTAATTAGGCTAATTAGGTTGTCTTTAAAATATCAGTGGGTCTTTATAATTTGTTGTAGGCTATAAATAAACATCCTTAAAAGAATAGGGTATCAACCAAGAAAAAAGTGAAATCTCTTGGACGTTCAGCTCGCTCCCTCTCCCCCCAGTCTACATGTAGTTGTTGACATCCTGCAATTGCCAAAAGCACTTCTCCCCCTCTAGCAAGTGCCTTAGACATTTGTAATTGCTTAGATATCAATAGATTTGCTATTTTTATATGTTTTCTAGGCATTTTTTTGTTTGATTCATATCAAATGGTGCTGCCATTGAATCTTCCACCAGTGATATATGTACGCCTTCCATTGCTAATGTGTGAGCTTCCATCTCCACATATGAGCCCATAAACCCATCTCCCGCATAGGTTTCACCGCTTCCCACGCCCCACCTGTGATCTCTGCTTTGCTTCATAGATTCGCACTTCCACCATAGATTTATACTTCCACTTTCTAGATCTTCCACTTATAGTGACCGGATTTTTTTATTTTTTTCATCTGTCGCCTCTATATGAACTTCCCACGTTAAATGTGTATGC
Source organism: Dendrobium catenatum (assembly GCF_001605985.2). Classification (NCBI taxonomy): domain Eukaryota; kingdom Viridiplantae; phylum Streptophyta; class Magnoliopsida; order Asparagales; family Orchidaceae; genus Dendrobium; species Dendrobium catenatum. Next base: position 630,831 of record NW_021318650.1, read on the forward strand.
CTTGCAGCTTACAATCCAAGATCTATGCCTAGCTGCTTGTGCCTCCGCCAAATCAATGTCATTCAACTTCCAAAATCTTGCAGTTGCCAAATCCAATTTTGATAAAATCTTCCTCCCTCCACCAAAGCACAATTGCATCAATTGTCCTTGATCTACCCATATATGGCTGCCTAGACCACTATATGCATCCACAAAACAAGATCTGCCTATTCCATCGAACATTCTCGACATCCAAAACAATGCTACCCAGAGATATCAGCTTCTTCAAGCTAGCCGCTATGTCACAATTGCATCTTGCATCCGCAATTACCTCTCTGCGTCGTCCATAACTTTTTGTCATCACCAATCATCGATCATCTCTCTCCTCAAATTCAAATCCTTCTCCATACAAGTACTCACACCACATAGGCTCTTTACACAAATTTGCCATATCCAACTTCTCATCCGCCTCCATCCAACTAAATGCCAAATCCACCACCACCATCCCCACTTAGCCCTAATCCAAGATGTCCCACACAATTCCATAAAGATCCCCCAATAACAATTCCAATATTTCAATCTGATGGCCCAGATTTTAAGAGCTAATCTTTTTTTTCCTTCATGTTTGCTCGACCTTGAAGGCAAGGTCAGTGTCAATGGATGGATAATGCCAAGAATAAATAATGTATTGGGTAAATTAATAGGTATCAAGTAATTAGATTGATTAAATTATTATTAGATTATTAGTCGGCCTTTATACATTCTAGTATGCTATAAATAAGCCTCCTGAAGAGATTAGGACATCAATCAAGAAAAGCACTTCGATTATTAAAGGGTCTTCCTAACTTTTGTAGGATATAAATAAGTCGCCTTAAGATATCAGGGATCAATCAAGAAAAATGTAAAACCCCTTGGAGCTTTGGCCCACTCCCTATCCCCACCCCCCACCCCCTTCTATCAGGAGTTGTGAGCGTCTTGCAACTGCCCAAATCACTTCTCGCCCCTTCTACCAGAAGCTATAAGCATGTTGTAATTGTTTGCTTATCAATAGATTTACTGTTTCCCCATGTTTTCTAGGAATTTTGTGTTTGGTTCGTCCCAATATTAAGGAGCCCTCTCTGCATAAACCTTCCCGTGACATTATGTTAAATTTTGTTGTCTTGTTCCATCTACTTTTTAAAAGTACTCGGATTAGCTTGAGAGGAAGTTGGACCAAGTTCATTAAACGTTGCCACTGAGGCATAATACACCAGATCATGCATGGATTACCAGCTTGATGTCTTTTTGTCCCATAAGCCTCATAAAACAAGAATCCAAACAGTAGTCCAGTTTGAGCTCGTATGCTTACCTGAAATAGGCTTCTCACTTCGCTCAGCACATGGCTTCCATGAAGTAGTAGAAGAGTGTGGATTTTCCCAAAGAGATGAAGGTTCCCTCGTCTGCTTAAGAATCAAAATTCAATTAACAATTTAAGATGTTTTAGGAGAAATGCTAGAAAAAATAACAAGATAGATGCACGCGCCAACAAACTCGCCTTGGGACAGTGAAGAGTTATTCCTTCTTTAATGCACAAGTAAGGCGCATTCTACATACAAAAATAAGAAATGTTTTGCGTAAGAAACAAAAGGATAATAAGAGATTCAACATAATTAGATCAATAATAGGTAAAACCCTAGTTGCTAGCCTGCCATCAGACAAGCTCAAACCACTCAGAAATCCCAACTAGACAAACAAATTGGTAGAGTTTACCGGAAAAAAAAAAGATCCATAAAACAATAATCAGCGGAGAAATAGAAGGAGATAAAGCTCACCAGACGGGTCCATAGATAAGGGAGCGACACAAGCCCAATAAGAAGCAGAAAAGCAAGGAAAGCGAGGTGAACTCTGTGAGAGGATAGAAGAGAGTACGCCCTGAGGTCGTCAAGCGAGAGGAAAGAGCGGATAAAATTGGGTAGGCGGAGGAGGAAAGAGCGGTGAGCTTCTTTATCGCGATCATGATCCCTATCGCGATTCCGATCTCGGCCGCGGGCGAAAGGACGATGGCCGTCATCGACACTTCCGCCGGCAATGTCACCTGAGAAGAGAGAAGAAACAGTGTCATCGCGCTTCACGGGGGAAGAAACCGCGCGGGTACCCATCGATACTGAGTGCCGCAACTCTGGCATTTCCTTCAAATAGGGCGAGATCGAACCGATGCAGTGGCGGCTTGAAATCGGCTCCGATGCATAAGTCGGCTCGATATATTGAATATTTGAATTGAAATTGTTCATTGAGCTGATTTGGCTTGAATTAGCCGGCTCTAATTTGAGCAGAGATTAATATTAATATTAAATTTAAAAATAAATTGTTATTATATTTTGAGTTGATTTTGAGATGCCTAAGATTTCATTTAGGACAACTTTTTTAGTGTTTTATTTTTCTGATCATAATCATAATTTCTGTTTAGTCATTGATTCTTCTAAAAATCTATGTGCTAACAAATTATTTTTTTATAACAGCTTTAAAAAGCTATTTTCTCTATACAAGTTTTACAAAAATAGTATCAACTCGTCTCAAACAAAGCCTAAATTTGATCCTAGCCCCGCTTAAAATCAACTTAAAAATCAAGAGGCTGAAAATTGGTGTGTACCTTGGCTAGTTATAGCAAAAAATATTTTTAATCTTCGAGCTAAAAACCAATCCTAGTTCCAAATACCTTGATTATATAATTGTCAATGATGCTTGTAATGGGGCAAATAGACTAGGCCCATGCATTTGAAAATGAACATATGTTAGAGTTAAAACTAAGGGTATATGTGGCCAACTTTTTAATGTATTTGCTTTCTAAATAATTTTCATTGTTGTGTTTGTTATAGCTTTTTTTGCTAAATTTAAGATATTTTCTTAAGAATCAATCAAAGTTATTACTAAATATATCAAAGTGCGATAGTTGTAAGCACATAGTATATTACTTTATTTAAATGTCTATAATACTTGCACCAAGTTTCAAAAAAAAAAAAAACCTACAATTGCAAGACAATTATTTTCACATAGTTGTATCCACTCTAAATAGTCAAATACTTCAAGCAATATTTTCGCCAAGTCAAGCAAAATAATCAACACCATATGGTCAACATAATTCTTAAACTTTTGTGATGAGAGGTCTTTAATCAAATGATCAAGTATTATGAACTCAGTGATCACATGCTCAATAATCATTGTATTCTCTTTGACATATTTTCTTATGGATAAGTACTTAATATCAACATACTTATTTCTACTATCATTTTTGTTGTTCTAAGCCATAAAGAATATAGCTTAATTATCGTAATATACCCTCAAAAGCATAGATATAAAATCCACAAGTCTAAAGCTACTAAGAAAACTCTTCAATGATACACCTTGTGAGTCTTGGCAATGAGTCTTGCTTTATACCTCTTACTGAGTCTCACTTTGTCTTATAAACCCATTTATAATCAATGGATTTGCATCGCTAGGTAACTCAACAATATCTCTGACTCCATTATGTGTCATGAAATGCATCTCATCTTTCATGGTACATATCCTAAATTGAATTTTTTACAACTCGTGTATTGTAAGAATATTTCATGGTCATTTTCACATCAAATATTATTGTCCAACTACTAAAGATAGACAATATAGTCAATAGAAATTGTTGATCTTTTTCCTATACTAAATCTCATTAATGTTGTAACACCCCATCTCATAAATTTAAATGCTCAACTGTATCTAATAGTTCTGAATTAATAAATCTACTAATTCATTATTAGTAACTTGTGAAATCTCAATTTTTTGCTATTTAATAGTCATTTTAAATTGTGGAGTGCTATGAATAATAATTAATATGTCACTTAAAATAAAATGTTGTGCATTAATATATTCCATTATAAGGAATTATACTCTTTAATTGATCACTCCTACTAATCAAATCATATTTAAAAAACTTTATATTTCTTATTTATGTTATTCTTTGAGCTATTGGATGGACAAGAAAATATGTAACCATTAAACCTCTTGGCATATCCAATAAAATATCAACTAATGGTTATTGGGTCAAGTTTTGTTCATTGTGGATAGTATTTTTTTTCACTTCACATGACATACCCATATTCATATATATTGCAAACTCGATTTCCAAAATTTTCATGATTTAAAAGAATGTTTTTTGAACATCATTGGCTAGAACTCAATTTAATATGTACAATGCCATCTCAATAGCTTCAGTCTGTAAGAATTTAAGTAGTTTAGAGATGTTAATAATTCTCCTTAGCATGTTTAGCATTATTTATTTTCTTCTCTCAACTACACCAATATAATCATGTGATTTAGGTAAACTGTATTAAGGAACAATCTCATTCTCTAATGGGAACTTTACAAATGGGCAAAGCCATTGATCATCTTTATTGCATCTTTCATAATATTCACTACCTCTATCAAATCTCACTCTCTTGACTTATTTTTCACATTTTTTATTTGCTTATGCATTAAAGATTTTAAAGACATCTAATACTTCATTTTTGTTTTGAAGTTAGAAAAAATATATAGTCATCATATTTAAAAGTGATGAATTATCTTGGATCATAAAAGCTTGTTTTTGGATGATAAATATGTATATATATAATCCTTAACATATTTATTTTTATCTTGGTATCTTTATTTAACTTATTTGTTTATTTTCCCTTAATGCAACTCACATAAGTATTCAAGTTAGTGAAATCCAACATACTAAGTACCTCTACTTTTACTAATCTCTTGATTATATTTCATGAAATATCAATCTTCAATGTCAAAGTATAGAGTTATCATTTATAATATTTTGACCAATGCCAGCTTGAACATGCATTACATCATATAGATGAGCTAAAGATCATCGTATTATTGACCTAGTTCCTGCTTGATAGTAACTCCTAATCAAATGGATAAAACGGTACTCGCTCGAATGAAGCATGAAGCCATGAACTATAGATTAGCAGCTGAAACAAGCCTATAGTTAAATAATCACTGCCCCTATTGAGATCAGAACATACAAACCCGTTCAGGGAGATCAAACCAAAGTTTCATCATTCTCAGTGAGTTCCTCCAAAGGACTCGCCCATACTAATCTACGCCCCTGAGGATTGTTCACCTTAATTGAATATGCTTACTGATAATAGTTGCTACGATGAAGGCCAGCCATCTATTATAAACATTCGTGATCAAGCTACATAAACCCTCTGAAGCCTATAACTATGACTTCATTGATGGAACTAGTCCCTGGCTCATGACCACCTCAACATAGGGGACGACTCACCCCTTGTTCATGGGCACTTAACTTTCGCTCATAAGGAATTGTTCCTAGGGACTTACTTGCATAAGCTTATAATACGAGTCATATCATGAGGACCCACCAAAGATAATTGCCCAAGGCACTTACCTAAGAAGAAGGGATCACATCATAAGTGGGAATCCACATATATATTATTCAACCAATACATATGTATATGTTAGTCAGCTAGGTGTAGCCTTTCTTATGACCCTCTTAAATCTATTAAAAAAAGATGGAGAGTTATAGTTTATATCCTATTTTTCACGATATTGTGAAAGTGATCGAGATACCATACATTTCCACAAACTCTCCATACCCAATAATTAATTTATCTTATTTTATTTTCTAGCTCTATCATAAAAAATAACTTGCTAGTAGGATCATGTGTCATAAATGAACAAATTTGAATATGCTATTTATTATTTTTTTAATATGATAATTAAATTAATAAATATTATTTGAAGTATAAAGGTGGAACTTGGAAGATTTTTTTTTTAATCAATCGACTTCGTTTAATTTGAAAAAAAAAGCTAGTCAAGCCTTGACTTTCGTCTAGACGGCAACCGCCCAACGGACGTTTCCTCAGTCAAATGTCAATATTGTAATATTTCTATAGGCAACGACGCAGCTGAAGGTCTGCTTGTTGTGATCTGTGTATTGTTGCTGCTACTATCTTTTATCTTGTTTTATTTTCTAGCTCTATCATAAAAAAATAACTTGCTAGTATGATCATGTGTCATAAATGAACAAATTTGAATATGCTATTTATTATTATTTTTAATATGATAATTAAATTAATAAATATTATTTGAAGTATAAAGGTGGAACTTGGAAGATTATTTTTTTAATCAATCGACTTCGTTTAATTTGAAAAAAAAAGCTAGTCAAGCCTTGACTTTCGTCTAGACGGCAACCGCCCAACGGACGTTTCCTCAGTCAAATGTCAATATTGTAATATTTCTATAGGCAACGACGCAGCTGAATGTCTGCTTGTTGTGATCTGTGTATTGTTGCTGCTACTATCTCTCTTTTGCTGGCTGGAATGGACGAGGGAGGGCTTTGGGAATTTCTCTGATATAGATCGGGGCATCGGGGCTAGTCCGATGGCTTTCTTTCCTTTTCTTTGCCGGAGGTCAACTGATGTGTACGTTTCATTTTGTATTCAGGGTTTTCTCTTTCTTCTTTTGGTTTGGGGGTATTGTTGATTTGCCGATGCTGACGATTTAGAGGACGATTTGGGTGCAGGAGAGAGCCGGATAGAAGAAATTCGAACACATGGAGGGTTTTCTCTCTGAAGGAGCTGCATTCAGCGACGAACAGATTTAATTACGACAACAAGCTGGGTGAAGGAGGGTTTGGAAGTGTCTATTGGGGCCAACTCTGGGATGGATCTCAGGTATATTGAATCTTACTGATTCTTTAACTTTTTTTTTGCGATTTTTATCTTATCGTGCTTTTCACTTTTGACAAACTGTTGGGGAGGCTGAGGTGGCTCTATATCGTTGTTCATGTACTGGTTTGATTTGTTCTCGATTTTGGAGGCATGTACTGGTCAAAAAAATTTTTAGGGTTCTAGATGTACTTTCCCCTCTTCCAGCTAACAATAAGTTTGTTTATATATATATATATATATATATATATATATAATTAAAAAAAATCTTCAAATTATTTTGTATCGTGCATGCAAGTTTTGAACGGTTTCTCCTTCTCTTCTGTATTCCGTATAGTTCATATCTGACGAAACTAGACTAATTGCTTCTTATTTTCGATCACATTAAATGAAATGATTTACTCGAACAACTGGATGCGCTGCAAAAGGTAAGGACGATTCCTATGCTACAATTTGTACTTTTATATCGTTGAAATATTATTGTTTTCATCTCTTGGAAGTCACCAATGGCAGGCATATGTTTGGCTATGTGTTTTTCAAGCTAAAGGATTCCATTCTAAGATATTTATATATGTTGGTAGGTTTTTGGGCGTCATATCAAATTACTTGTTTTATTTATTAATTTTTTGTTTATTTATAAGCCAATGATCATGAAAGGAGTTTGTGCAACCGTACATAATCTATGTTGAGTTATGAGATGATTAGGAATACCATAACTGTAGCAAATTTATTTATTTTTTGGTCTTTGGAACATACTTTGGTAATATCCATTCTAACAAATGGCGTTCTTGTAAATTATAAAAGTTATTCGTTGATGCTTCTATCTTAAGTAGTATGTGAAAAACTACATGCCCTCTTCTAACATGCCAAAAGCCCAACCTTTGTCATTTATGTGTTTAATATGTTGAAGGTTTCTGGAACTTGATTCCTGCTGAAGATTTTGATTCTTTATTAAAGATTCTTTCCTTACTTATGTAGATCCAACTCTGCCCTTAGTTGATAAGTGGTTGCTGGGAGGTAGCATCCCCCTGTATAAAATTTTGGAAATATTATGATTATTTTATTATATTCTTCAGAACATTTAGAGTGGTACACACAAGTATGTATTATTTGGCCTTGACTTCTGGAGTTTAGAGGAGATCATACCCTATAATTTTATCTGAATTAATATAGTTAAAAAAAGTGTGATCATGGATATAGGAGGTTTTATTTCTTGAACATGTAAGATCTGTATACCTTCTATGATCTTCTTTGTGATTTATTCGTTTGTTTCTAACAGTTGATTTAAGAGCTTTGTTCTTGAGGCATAATCAAAGCAATAACAGTAAAAAAAGAGTTGAAGTTCCATAAATTTAATATACATGGAGGCATAAATTTTTTTAAAATATTTTTATTGAAAAGTACTTGTATTCAAAGAAGCTGTATGAAATCTTTTCGAGAGAAGATAGAATAAATATCAAATGGAGATCGAAAGATCTTGAATTGAGTTCTAAAGTTCCTTTGATAGTCATTAGGATAGGAAAAAAAACTATGATAGGGCTGATGAAAGTGCTGTCAAATATGTATGAAACACTTTCTTCCTTAAAAAGGTACATTTGATGCCATGTATGTTCAATCCAAAGATGTATGAGGGTGCTTTTGTTATAGAGAATTAGTTATATGAACTCATTGCTGGATAATTGAGTTCTATATCGATTAATTTTTATAATGAAATTCATGCATTACTTACATTTTTCTCTTTACTTTTCCGCTTTACTGGATAAATGTAATGGTACAATTATTGTAGTTAATCTTCTAGATCAAGAAAGTTAAAGTTTGTAAAGTCGAAGATCTAGATATTGTTGAGAATTCATAGGAAAGAATCTGGTGAAGCCTCATGATCTGATTTGAGCATTAAAGACTGCTGAAGATCAACTTGTTATGAAGATTGGCATGGGCCTAGTAGAAGAGGAGTAAATTATAATATAGCAACTTGACTTTACTTAAATTATGATAGTAAAAGATAGATGAGAAGAGGTTGTCATTAGAAGAAGAAGAAGAAGAAGAAGAAGAAGAATTTGAGTAAACAATTTTCTAATGCTATAATGATGGATGAGTGGAAGATGTCTTAATTTTAATTGTTGATTGTTTTGTTGAATCAAGGATTTTGGAGCTTCTTTTTATGAGAGTTTGCATGAAAAATGACATCTATGAAAATTTTGGTAGGTTAACTTTGCTCATGGTGAACCTTTGGTTATTGTTGGGAAGGGTGTGATCATAAAGGCAGGGGAGTTGGAAAATGCCAATTATTGTCGGTTTTAAGAGAAAACTTACATGCATGGGACAACTGGATGATGAAGTGCATTCTGGAGTACTTATAGGAGAAGTAATATACATTCATTGAAATTGCAATAATTATATACTGGGAAATAAACTAGGCATGCTTTATACTAGAAATGCTAGAGGTTAAGTGCCAATGGTTGACTAAAGACTTTACATTATGAGCTTAGGCAATGAGTGAGAAAGAGATGGTAGTTCATGCATTATGAGGCAAGTTGTCTGGCATAATGCTTGTGGATGTAGGCTTCTATGACGATTGTGTTTTCAAAAAGAAATAATTAGCTAATTTTTTTGAAGTTAGGAGGGAGGATGCATTTGGCAGGAAAGCTAAAGCTTGTTACAGCTGCGGGGGATACCTCCCCTATTTCATTTTCTGTTGGCTCGTTTTGTTATTTCACAATCGAAAGGCTCTCAACCATTTTGTTAGAAATGAATATTATTTTTGTGTTACTTTTAACTTTAAAGAAGTGGAAACATAAATTATAAAGCAAATAAATTATTAAATTGAAGTGCTTCAGATTTTTCTGTATTAGTGAGTATGTAAGAATTCAAGAATTTTGTGCAGCAAATCCGATTAGAGTGGTATGACTGTCCCAGGAACATCCCAAGAGGGTATTTCAGAGCACGTGACTTTGAATGGATGTGTTAGGAGCATTAGATTATATGTTTGATTGCCTAAAATTTTTTCTTGAAGATGCAATAAACACAACAAACTATTTGATCAACCGAGGAACAATATGTTCCCTTTGATGGCAAGCTACTTGAAGAAGCTTAGACAGATATGGAATTTAAGGAGTAAATATTAGTGTAAGGGTGCAGTTGAATTCAGATACTGCAAGCAAAATTAATATTGTTGCACCTATGCTTGAGATTAGAACATTTGACAGACTTTCCAATCCTACAAAGTTGTATTCTCCATATTTGTATTATCTACTACTAACTAATTGTGTCGAGCTATCATGTTTTGATGAAGTTATGTATGCTGATGATTATGGGCATTAAGAGTTACTGAAAGATGAGCTGAAGTCATTTCATAAGAATCAGACATAGGCAGTAGCTGAGTTACCATCAGGCAAAAAGGATTTAACTTGTGGGCTTATCAAATCAGTGAAGAATATGATGGATATAAGTGGTACAAGGAAAAATTGGTTATGAGAGGCTTTTAATAAAGATAAGATATTGACTGTATTGAGATCTTTAAGTTGTTTCTAAGATTATTACAATCAAGTTTGTTTTGAGTTTTTTTGCATGTAGGATTAAATTTAGAGTAGATAGATATAAAAAAATGCTTTTCTTTACAATCATAATGAAATTACTTACATAGTGCATCCCTAAGGCTATAAAGTTGATGACAAAGAAAATTTTATGTGCTAGCTTAACAGAGATGTGTGTGCTTAGAAATGGAAGTTTCAATCATCATCCATATGACACATCGCAGTTGGAAAAAAGTCAAGGAATTGTCATATTCCATGAGTTTTGTAGGGCGAGATGAATGCTCCTAAATGCTTTCAATGGTTTAAGTTTGAATTCAATCATTATTACCTCTATCCCATCAATAGTGGCATGGAGTTTTAAAGCAATTTATGAGGTTTTCCATGCTTGGCTAAGCCTCCAAAACAGTATTCAAGACAATTTCAACTTTTCTCTCTCCTCATGAAAGGTGGCACATCCCCTCTCTCTCAAGGTGACAAGTCCATGCAAAAAGGGAATTTCGACCACATTTCTCTTCTTACAACACAAGTGGTACCACATGAAGATGGGGACATTAATAGCGATGGGTGTGGTTACAAATGGAAATAAAGCAAAAAACATAACTCTCTTTATTTATAAACAACTTCTCATATTATTTTTTACATAGATAGAACCGTGGAATAAATTCATCTATACAATTATTTTCTCTTCTCATTTTAATTTTCAAGGGTTTTCTTGAAAGATAAAATTCTTTCCTCAGATATTAAGGGTATTGGTGGTGTTTTCTGTCTTTTAACTCAGATTGCTGTTAAAAGGTTGAAAGTGTGGAGCAATAAAGCTGAAATGGAATTTGCTTCAGAGGTGGAGATTTTGGGAAGAGTGAGACACAAAAACCTTCTGTGCTTGCGTGGTTATTGTGCTGAAGGGCAGGAGCGCTTGATAGTTTATGACTACATGCCAAATCTAAGTTTGATGTCACATCTTTACGGGGAGCATTCAGCTGAAAACCTTCTTGACTGGAGCAGGCGCATGAATATTGCTATAGGGTCAGCTGAGGGTATCGCGTAAGCTTATAGACCATTTAAGGCCTCGTTTGGGAGGGCTTTCTTACTGTTTCTCAAGACGACTTTTTAGCATAAAAATTAAAATTTTTGTACTAGAAAGTTGTTTTAAGCAGCAGCAAGAAAGCCGCTCCAAACGAAGCCTAAGCCTTAGTTCTCCCTCTCATTCCAAACTGTGTCTTCCATGATCACATATCCACTAAAGTTTAATGATATTGTTATTTTTACTTGCAGTTACCTTCACCACCATGCAACACCACATATAATCCATAGAGACATTAAAGCAAGTAATTTTCTACTGGATTCTGGTTTCCAGGTTCGGGTTGCAGATTTTGGATTTGCAAAGCTCATTCCTGAAGGTGCAACCCATGTTACCACAAGAGTTAAAGGTACCCTTGGCTATCTTGCTCCCGAATATGCTATGTTTGGTAAAGCCTCGGAGAGCTGTGATGTGTACAGCTTTGGAATACTACTACTAGAGCTTGCTAGTGGGAAAAAACCATTAGAGAAGTTGAGCTCAACTTGGAAGCGATCCATCTCAGAATGGGCACTTCCGCTCGCTCGAGAGAGGAGATTCCAAGAAATGGCGGATCCGAAGCTCAAGGGGGACTACGTCGAAGCCGAATTTAAAAGGATGGTTCTTGTTGCGCTAGTTTGTGCTCGTGGAACACCTGAAAAGAGACCTACAATGCTTGAAGTGGTGAGCTTGCTGAAAGGGGAAGCCAATGAGAAACTAGCAATTCTGGAGAATGATGATATATTCAGGCCGGATAGAATTGGCACTAGCAGCAGATTTGTAGTTGCTGGCAATGATTCAAACTGTATAATTGAGGAGAAAGAGGGAATGGGGAAATGAAACAGGATTTGCTCGGTGAAGTTTCACAATATACAAGTAAGGAAGAAGAAATCCGGAGGAGCAAAATGGCTAGTGTCATCAATGGTGGATTCTTTGTGCATTTTTACCGTTAGGGAGCAGATTCACCTTATATTATCTGCATTGTTTAGTGTTTTGGCTTTGTGTCTTTTGGCTTGTTTTATTTCTTGTATTGAAACCCTCCGGGGCTTATATCTCTTTCTTTTTCTGTTTTGAAAGAAGAGAAAAGTATACTCCTCTGAACATCTGGTTCCTGCATGTTGGGATTTTTTTTCCTGATTAGTGGTATACTCTTCTTTGTGGATATTTTTCAAGAATACAATTTTTTTTTTCTTTGGTCCGTTGCCATTGTAAAACTATATTACAGTTGAATGCTAAAGTTTTCTTGTGTGTGATAGCTGAATTGTTTTGTTTATGATGTTTATGTGGAATTATTTTTTTTATTTGTGACTGTGAAACTTAATTTTTTGGAAAGTTAAGGGCCACACGCAGCTAATTGCCTAATTCAGTCATGAAATTACAATTACAAAATAGAAATTTTATCAAGTAATA
>NW_021318650.1:643601-656260 GCF_001605985.2 Dendrobium catenatum
TCACATCCTTAGTGGATTCTCCCCGACTCCTTCCACACAGGTTAACGTGTCGAGCAGGGCTCCGACTTCAACATCGGAAAAGTCTCACGTCCTTGGTTAACGTCGCTAGAATGTCTCAATAGACTTCGTATTCTGACGGTTCTCCATAAGTTAAACATTCTTCCCGGATTTTAATTTCGCTCTCTGCGCTAAACTTTTGCCTGCAGGACTTTTCGACGGACCTATTACACGACGCCAAAAATTCTCCTTTCATCGGACTAAATACCCGTCGTCGGACTCTGGCTCGTGCGACGACTTTTCGTCGTCTTACTACCCGACAATATTCTATCTCGATCGTCAGTGACTTCTGCTCGTCAGCGACTTTCTACTCGACGTCGAACTTCTGCTCGTCAGCGGCTCTACTCAAAAGTCGAACTTTCTGCTCGTCAGCGGACTTACTTCAACGTCGGACTTCCTCTTGTTAGCGGACTTCTACCGTCGTCGATACTTCTGCTCGCAACAGACCTTCGATCGCTCTTCTACTTGACGCTGCAGCCTCTACCACTACGGAGCTTCTACTCGACCTCTAGACTTCTGCTCGTTAGCGACATTCTTACTCGTCGTCAGACTTCTGCTCGTCGACGAACTTTCGTCAGTCATCTACTCCGACTGCGGACTCTGTCTGCCGTCAGACTACTAACCGTCGTCGGACTTCTGCCCGTCGACGAACTTTCATCGTACTTCTGCCCGAGGTCGTACTTCTATACAACGTCGGACTTCTCCTTGTCGTCGAACTTCTGCTCATCAGCGGACTTCTACTCATCGTCGGACTTCTGCCTGTCGACGAAACTTTCATCGGATTCTGCTCGAGGCCCGTACTTCTACATGAGTCGGACTTCAACCCTTGTCGTCTGAACTTCTGCTCGTGCAGCGGACTTCTACTCATCTGAAATTCCTTGCCGTCGACGAGTCCTTTATTGATCTTTCTACCCGACTGCGCCTCTACACCGACTTTGTACATTCTACAGGATTGTCGGACTTTCTACAGTTAATAGACTTTCGTTCGGTACTCTACCGACGCGTATGATACCCGTGTTGAAAATTCATGCCTGTATCATACTTCCCCCGATGCTGGAAGTTTGCCCGTCATTCCAGACCTCGTCTACTTACAACGGTCTATCTGACTCATTGCCAACCACCAAACATCGGAACTCCACAAGATATCTCGAAGAAAGAGGGGTAAGGGAAAATCTCCGGACTTCTTGCCAAGAGAGGGGTCGAAAAATCAAGGGAATGCTCAATGGTAAGGACATGGGAGAAGAGAAGCGGGGGAAAATCTCCGGAATTTCCTTGCGCAAGTAGAGGGGCCTCGAAAAAATCGAGGGATAGGCCTCATGGTAAGGACACGAGAGAGAAGAGAAGGAGGGAAATCTCCGCACTTCCTTGCCAAGAAGAGGGGCCTCGAAAAATCGAGGGAAGGCCCAATAGAAAGGACAGAGGAGAAGAGAGAGGGGAATCTCGAACTTCCTTGCCAAGAGAGGGGGCCTCGAGAAAACGTAGGGAAGGTCCTCAATAGAAAGGATAGAGGGAGAAGAGAAGAAGGGAATCTCCGGACTTTCTTGCCAAGAGAGGGCCTCGGATAAACCGAGGGAAGGCCTCAATAGTGAAGGACAGAGGGAGAAGAGAAAAAGTAAAAATTCCGGACTTCCTTGCCAGAGAGGGCTCGAACCACCTGAGGGAAGGACCTCATAGCAGGACAGAGGGAGAAGAGAAGAGAAGAAGAGAAGTTGCAAGTTTTCCCTAAAGGCCTTCAGGGTTCCTATTATAGGTTTTTGGAGGGAAAGAATGAGGAAGTTCTAGAGTTCTCTAGAAATTTTTAAATTTTTTTCAAATTTTTCTGAATTTTTCAGAATTTTTTTCAGGAATTTTTTCAGAATTTTCTGGCCCACACGCTCAATTTAAAAAAAAAAAACTCAAAATTTGGAATTCTCGGCCAGCAACTGCCGGCGCAAACCTGCGCGCCAGGCAGGGGCGCGGCTGTTCGCGCGGCGCGCTCGCCGGCGCCGCCGGCATGCTGGCAGGGCGGCCGGCCAGGCCGGTTCCGGCAGTTCGGCCGTCAAAACCTTACCCGGGTACCGACTTTTTGCCAGGGACAGTCCGATTCGGACGTTTTTTGGGTCCCAGGACACGTTTCTCGACATTCCGGACTCAATTTCTGACAATTCGGGACTCAAACGGCGGCCTCTACAATCAATTTGTTGCAAATGATTCAACTTTTGGAACGCAATTTTTTGCGATTCGGTCCAAGGTAAAATTTTTGGGAACACATTATTTTCGGACCTTCTGGAGCTTCGATCGTCCGAAATAGGGGGGCAAACTGATACGGTATCCAAAAATTAGCTTGATCGGGCACGAAATCTCGAAGCCAAAAGCTAGTTGAAAACTTCAAAAATTAATTCAGTAAGGAGCAACCGAACTCGATTTCCAGCGAGCTTACAGTCAAACTGAGCGTTCTCGAAATACCAACCCAATCGACAAAACCAAGGATCAACACCATCCGAGCTTTAAATGAGTCTGATCAAAGGCTCAAAGCGCTGTTGGAAGGTTTCAAACTGCAATTTGAGTTACCAAGCGGACTCCAATTTTTGACGAGCGTTATATTCGAATCGAGAAGGGCTCTGACGAGACGAAGTCCAATCGAGCCCAAGTCACAGAATATCCGCATCTACATAGGCCTTCAATGTCCAATGAACGGTACATGTCGTAGGATTCATATCGTTCCGTCATTGGACACTCCCTTTCGCCTCTGATCTCAATGCTTTTTAACGGGCCATGCACTCCGAAAATTATAAATAGAGCCTCATTCTTCACAAGAGAGGATCCTAAGCAAGAGAGAGAAAGAAGAGAAAGAGAAGGACAGGGATTCTCCTCGACAACCGCCGGACCACGCGACCACCGCAGAACGTCGCCGGACCACCGCGACCCCGTCGCGAATCTCGTCGGACCACAGCCGGACCACCGCAGGAACTCGCCGACCACCCAACAAAACTTTCGCCGGACACGCTTAAGCCCGCGTTCATTCCCCGACGTCCTGCCAATGCCGACGTCTTGTTAAGGGCCGACTGCAGTCCCTACATCTCTGCCAAAGACCCGACTCTTGTGTCAAGTGCCCTGACACTCAGTCCCTACTTACGTGCCAAGAGACGTCGACGTCTTGTTTCAAGGCCGAAGGTTAAGTCCGACGTCTGCTGAAAGAGCCCGACGTCCTGCATGAAGACCTGACGTCCTGCTTAAGATCCGACGTCTTACCAACGGCCAGACGATCAACATCTGATCTGTTCCAAGTGAACTGGGAACTACACCTGGACTCTTATCTCCTTACGCCTACGGTCCTTCCTACCACTGTGCCTAAAATACGGTTCTCGCGACCTCATCACCAGACTACGGTCTCCGGCCCGACTACGGTCTCTGCGACTACGGTCTTCGGCCACACGGTCTCCGGCCACTACCGTCCTCCTGCCGACTTAGGTCTCCGGCCGACTATTCGGGTCTCCGGACCGACTACGTGTCTCCCCAACTACGGTCTCCTGCCGACTACCGTTCTTTACAAGGCCTTGTCGCCTACTATGGTCCTTCCGACCCTCATCAACAGACAACGGTTTTCTACGCACCCAGGGTCTCTGCCGACCTCCGGTCTCCTGCCGACCACGGTCCTTCAGGCAAAAAACCTGTATATGTAACTCTTACTCATGTATGCAATCTATATGATGTACATTCTGCTACATCAATCCAGAGGGCCTTCTGCCTAGGAAGGTTCATTTTGTTAATCGACTACAAATACTAGTGGATTCATTCAAAACCGGGCCAAGCCCGTGGTTTTCTCCCCCTTTTCAGGGTTTCCACGTAAAAACTTTGGGTCTATGAACGCTACACCCTCTTCACTTATTGCTGATGTGTGCTGCGATCTTCCGTACAACGCTATAGACGTTAAACTATATATTTCTCTACCGCCGCGAATATCCGGACGCACAATTTGTTTGTTTTCTTTTGAATTTGTTCTCTTATATAACTTCACTTCTTATTGATATCTTTAATATTTTGCTTGCTAGAATAGTTTAAAGATTTTATCTCTATAAGTCGTTATTACCTCATCAACAAGAGATATTTGGTTAGAATACTTTTATTTTTCATATATTTTTTTTCTTTTTTCTCTATATATTTATGGATTTACTTGTTAAGTTGATGTCCATATTTATTTGAATTTCAATCATAAATTAAATAAACAAATCTAGCGTCTTCATCTTAATAAAGTACTAGTACTCATATGTTGCTCAAGGTTTTTTTTCAATTATCATTTAATCTCTTGTGTGACCAATGGCCTCTTGTGCTGCAGCTGCTCAACTTAAGCTTAGTTGGGAATACAGTTTCTTGACCGCTTTGTTAAAATAATTTTTTAGTAATAAAATGATTAAAATTTTTATCTAAAAGCGTGATTAAGAAGTAAGTAAGAAAATGTTCCAAACAAAACCTAAGACTTCATTTGAAAAAGCTTTCTAATGCTTTTCTAACTCTAGCTTCTTAGTACAAGATATTTCTTCTACAGAAAACTACTGCTTAAAACCAGTTAAAAAAACTAGTCACGAAATCAAAGCCTTAGATGAATCCACTCAAAAGATTCGTATATTAAAATTTCCATCGGATTCGTTTGAATAATTTTCTTACTACTCTCGTAAAATACATTTCAGTACACAGTTTTGTTTCACTCATTGTTGATTATTTCAACTTTTAACTTTTTTTCTTCAATTTAAGCTTTAATTTATTATCTGTGAAAAGTTTAATAAATTTTTTGCGAGGTCTTTGTTATTTTCTAATTTTAAAAAAAAAAAATTGACTTGAATTATTTATCTAATTTCAAATATTATAATTTAACATTGATTGCTTAAACTATAATATTATAACGTTTAATAAATAATTAAATCAAAATTTAATTTAATATAATTTAAATTTTATATACTCATAAACTTTATTTTAATTATAAATCACATAAATTATTTTATAAATTTATCCTTATAAATATTTATAAATAAATTATAATTAATAATTTTAATTACTTATATTTCAAAAATTTATTTATTTACCAATGATTAAAATAATAATAATAAAAAAAATGTTTAATAGATATGGATAAAAAAAAATCAGAACCATGAAGTATTTACAGTAAAGCTTCCTGCCAGCAGGGCGTCTGATTTACCATGCAACATGACGTGTCAAAACCTGACTGGTCGGCACACGTGTCCCCTTCTATTTTATTACTTGGCTAGCTCTCGAGGCTGCATTGGTGAGTTCTGCGAGGAAACGAAGCGGAAGAAAACGAAACCCCTAAGAAGAAATGCGGACGGCTGTCGTCGCTTTCCTCCTATTGCTCGGCTGTTTCGGCTTCCCGGCCGGCGCCCTCTACTCTGCCTCTTCCCCCGTGCTCCAATTGAATCCTTCCAACTTCAAATCCAAGGTCTTCTTCTCTCTCTCTCTCGCCCTCTCTTTATCTCTCTTTAGTGGTCGATGCTCCGCTGATTCCCTTTAGCTCGTGCATATACCAGGTTTTGAACTCAAATGGTATTGTTTTGGTGGAGTTCTTCGCGCCGTGGTGCGGGCACTGCCAGGCCTTGACGCCCATATGGGAAAAGGCCGCCACCGTACTAAAAGGCGTTGCCACCGTTGCTGCGCTGGATGCGGATGCCCACAAATCTCTTGCCCAGGTTCTTCTTCAATCTAAAAAGCTTTGTGGTTTTCATTGTTTCGCTACAGAAAGTATTGGATTTTCTCTAGCCGTTGAGTCGGTAATCTGGTGCTTGTTGGTCCATTTTCTTAACAGTCAGATGCGGGACATCATTAAATCATGTTTAATTTGTTCGATCGCTTGGCACAACTAGATTTTTTTTCCTTTTCTGGTACCTGTTTTCTGTTTGATTATTAAAAATCTGAACCACTGAGCTACTGCTGTACTGGTGAGAGAAAGCTTCAAGAAGAGGAAAGAAGAGAGGAGGAAACCGAAACAGGCTAACACAGAGAAAGAGAAAGCATTGTATTTCATCTCTAAAACGTATTACAGTGGTTGCTTATATAGACTAAGTAATGGCAGAAAAAGTAAAATAATATAAGAGTCTGTTCATTATTGCTAATATCCTCCCGCAAATTAAGCATTCAAGGGTCGAATGCTTAATTTGGTGTGTAGTTCATTAAACCTAGTGATGGAAAACGGTTTGGTCAATATGTCGGCAATATGATCGTTGGAGGAGATATGAACAAGCTGAATAGCATTTGAACTGATATGCTGTCGTATGAAGTGATAGTCGATCTCGATGTGTTTCGTCCTTGCATGGAACACAGGATTTTTGGCAATGGCTAGTGCCGAAGTGTTGTCACAATGAATTATTGTTGGAGATGACTGTGGTATGTGAAGGTCCTCGGCCAAACGACGGAGCTAGATCACTTCAAAAATTGCAGCTGTGAGGGAGCGATACTCTGCCTCGGTGGACGACTTGGCAACAGTGACTTGCTTCTTGATGGTCCAGGAAATGAGGTTGGGACCTAGGAATGTGCAGTAGCCAGATATAGACTTCCGGTCGAAAGCATCGGAGGCCCAATCGGCATCCGTATAGGATCGCAGCTCAAGGGGGCTGGTGGTGATCGGGAGACCATAGGTGACGGTGCCTTTGATGTAGCGTAATAGCCGCTTGAGTGCTTTGAAGTCTTGATCGGTAGGATCTTGCATGCGTTGGCAGACGACATTAGTGGCAAAAGCAATGTCCGGTCTCGTTATGGTGAGGTATTGTAAGGACCTGGCGAGCTTGCGGTAGAGAGTCGGATCATGGAATGGAGAGTCGGTCGATTGTTCATGTTTTGAGGCGGGTGTGACTGGCGTTGGTGCCGGTTTGCAATTGGCATAACCCGCGTCGTATAGAATTTTCATAGCATAGTGTTGTTGTGTGAGAAAATAGCCATTTGTGGATTGAATTACTTGTATGCCTAAGAAGAGTGAGATTTGTCCTAGCTGCTTGAGGGCGAATTGGGCTTGGAGCTGACCGAGAATGTGCTGGATCGCAGAGTTGTCATTCCCTGTTACAAGAAAATCATCAACGTAAATAAGAAAGTATATTTGTATATGAGCTTTATGAAAGATTAGAAGAGAGGGATCGGAACGACTGAACCTGAAGCCTTGAGTCTGGAGAAACATTGTTAGCTTATGAAACCATTGTCGAGGTGCTTGTTTGAGACCATAGAGTGATTTGTGAAGCTTGCAGACTAAGTCCAGATTCTCTGGGTCGACGAAGCGGGGCGGTTGGCGCATATAAATGTCGTCTTGAAGATCTCCATGAAGGAAAGCATTGGAGACGTCGAGTTGATGTATGGACCATTTACGATTGAGAGCGATGGTTAACAAGAGTCGTATCGTTGGCATCTTTGCCACAGGACTGAAGATTTCGGTATAATTGATGTCGAATTGCTGGTTGTAACCGAGAGCGACGAGCCGAGCTTTGTATCGATCAACCTGTCCATTGGGTAGTAGTTTCGTTTTGAAAGTCCACTTGCAGCCAAGAAGTGGTTTGTTGGGCGGTTGCGGAACCAGAGACCAGTTGTGCTGGTTTGTAAGCGCCGTGATTTCTTCCGTCATAGCCTTCTTCCAGTGTTCATGTTTTGATGCCTGATTGTATGTGGAAGGAGTCGTACTAGGTGCGGATTGAGTGAGAAGATTAAAGATTTGTTTGGGTTTGATGATTCCGGACTTAAGTCTAGTTTGCATTTGATGAGTGGGTTTGGAATAAGGAGGGGGAGCCCGATCATGAGAGGTGGGTATGGGGGATTGAGATTGAAAGTTGTGTTCACGGGAAACAGAGATGGGTGATCCGTGATGTTTGCGTTGGGGTAGCGAGGCAGAATGTGGCAAAGACGGTGATAAGTGAGTGGATACAGAAGTGACGGGGGGTAGAAGAAGTGGAGTGACCGTTGGAGTAGATTGAACGGATACTAGGTTGGTAGAGCTAAGGTCTTTATACGGGAAGTTTTGTTCATAAAAAACATGACGAGAGGTATAGGTCCGGTTGTTTTTGATATCGTAGCACTTATACCCTTTATGGAGCGAGGAGTATCCAAGAAAGACACATTCCACGGATCTTGGTGATAATTTGTTTGATGAGTAGGGTTTTAGCCATAGAAAGCAGAGGCATCCGAAGGTCCGGAGATGAGTATAAGTCGGCGGTGTTCTGTGCAAACATTGCGAGGGAATTTGAAGATTTATGGCTTTAGAGGGTAGATGATTTACCAGATAATGCGCGGTCGAGAGAGCTTTCTGCCCAAAATTTGTGCGGTGTGCTGGACGCATGAAGAAGAGCACGGGTGAGCTCCAGGAGATTGCGATGCTTGTGCTCCGCAAGACCATTCTGTTCTGGCGTATGAGGGCAAGAAAGCTGTTGTTGAATACCGTTGTCATGCAGGAACATTTTGAACATAGTGCTGGTGAACTCCCCACCGCCGTCAGATCGGAGAGTCTTAGGCGTTTGATTAAATTTATTTTTGATTAGAGAACAAAACGATTTAAATTTAGTGAGAGCTTCCTGTTTGGTGTGCATGAGGTAGAGCCAAGAGTAACATGTATGATCGTCGATAAAGATAATGTAGTAGCGATATCCTTCGAGCGAGGGTAACGGAGCCGGACCCCATACATCAGTGTGAACAAGTTCAAAAGGGTAAGAAGTTGTAGATTCATTTTTATTAAAAACCTATTTATGGCTCTTGGCCAGGTTACAAGAGATACAATAAAAGGAATGAGGTACAGTCGGTATTTCAGAAAAATGTTTAGCAAGAACTGAAATAACATTGGAACTCGGGTGTCCAAGACGAGCGTGCCAAAGTTGTGTTGACGGTGTAGTGGCAGCAAGAGCCGTGTGCGTGGGATTCGATGGCTGCCGGATTTGGTAGAGGCCGTTAAGCAGACGACCATGAAGAGACGGACGGTGGTCCTGAAGATCCTTAATAACAAATCCGTTAATGTCGAAAGAAATAGAAATAGAGTTATCTTTAGTCAATTTGGAGACCGAAAGAAGGTTATGCGTAAGAGCGGGCACATGAAGAAGATTACGAAGAAACAACTTACGAGAATTGTCGGGTAGGGGTAGGAGACCTTGCCCGGAGTTGTGAATTGGCATCGTCATGCCGTTAGCAGTGGAGACCGAATCTGGTCCAGTGTACGCCGTTGGGTAGAAGAGGTTATTCGCATCCGGAGTTAGATGAATAGACGCTCTGGAATCAAGAACCCAATCGTGATTTTGAGCGGTCGGCGGGTTGGCAAGAAGAGCACGCGGTTGGCGAGTGTCCGTGGGAGCGTATTTGAAGTTACATCTATGCCAACAGTTGAGGGCGACGTGGCCGAGTTTTCCGCATATTTGACAGGTCGAGCGGGTTGAGTTTTGGACGCTGGGAGTATTTTGTTGATTGATCGATGTGGTGACCTGGTTCGGCGGGTTCTTGTTCTTGAAGAATTCCCGGTTTTGTCTTCCGCAAGATTGGTTGTTTGAAGACGCGTACAGAGCGGTTGGAGAAGCTGTTTGATGAAGATCGAGCTGCTGTTCTTGCTGTAAGTGAAGTTCTTCATTACACAAGAGAGAGTAAAAGGTATCCAAATCAATCGGGAGAAGGGAATTTCGTATGGTTGATTTGAACGAATTGAACGTTGGTGGAAGGCCATTTAGGATGTGTAACATGACATCTTTCGGTTCAATTTTGGAGCCGGACGCGGAAATATTGTCAACGATTGATTTGATGCGAGTTAGATAATCTTGTAGCGACAGATCTTTCATCATGATCCTGTAGAGTTCGTTCTTGAGTTGCATAACTCGTGAACGACTGGTCGGCTGAAGGCGCCGTTCAAGAACGGTCCAAGCTTCGGTGGTGGTGCCAGAGTTGATGATGTAGGGTAGTATAGATTGCGAAATGGTTGAGAAAAGAGCTGAAAGAAGATTACTGTCAACGATGCGCCAGCGAGTGTAGGCGTCAGAGGCTTTATCGGCGGGTGCTTGCGTCACACCGGTGAGATGGCCGGAGTAACCGTTCACCGCGAAATGCTGAAGGATCTGCATGCGCCAGATTGTGTAATTCTCCACCGTGAGGGACTGGGGTGCTAAGTTCTTGATGTTGGACACAAGGAACTTGAGGGGTTGAGGTATAGTAATGGAGTCGGTGGGCATTTCAGATTGTATGGTGGTGGAGGAGGGAGGGATTGAATTGGCTGAATCTTGATCTCCCATGTTTAGCTCTGATACCATGAGAGAAAGCTTCAAGAAGAGGAAAGAAGAGAGGAGGAAACCGAAACAGGCTAACACAGAGAAAGAGAAAGCATTGTATTTCATCTCTAAAACGTATTACAGTGGTTGCTTATATAGACTAAGTAATGGCAGAAAAAAGTAAAATAATATAAGAGTCTGTTCATTATTGCTAATATCCTCCCGCAAATTAAGCATTCAAGGGTCGAATGCTTCAGTGCCTTTCTCAGTGGCAGAGCATGAAAAGAGACATAACAATGCTTGACAGTGGGAGCTTGCTGAAAGGGGAAGCCAATGAGAAACTAGCAATTCTGGAGAAATGATGATATATTCAGGCCCGGATCGAATTGGCACTAGCGAAAGATTTTGTAGTTTTGCTGGCATGATTCAAACTGTATTATGAGGAGAAAGAGGAATGGGGAAATGAAAACTGGATATGCTTCGGTGAAGTTTCACAATATACAAGTAAGGAAGAAGAGAATCCCGGACGGAGCAAATGGCTCAGTGTCCATCAAAGGTGGATTCTTTGTGCATTTTTTTACCGTTAGGGAGCAGATCACCTTATATTATCTGCATTGTTTAGAGGGTTCTTGGCTTTGTGTCTTTTGGCTTGTTTATTTCTTGTATTGAAACCCTCCGGGGCTTAATGCTCTTTCTCTGCTTCGTTTTTTTTCTGTTTGAAAGAAGAGAAAGTATCACTCCTCTGAACATCTGGTTTCCTGTATGTTGGGATTTTGTTTTCCCTGATTAGTGGGTGGGTATACTCTTGCTTTGTGGATATGGGTTTT
Organism: Dendrobium catenatum; assembly: GCF_001605985.2. Lineage (NCBI taxonomy): Eukaryota > Viridiplantae > Streptophyta > Magnoliopsida > Asparagales > Orchidaceae > Dendrobium > Dendrobium catenatum. Next base: position 654,685 of record NW_021318650.1, read on the forward strand.
CAAGAATATAAAATTTTTTTTTTTCTTTGTCTGTTGCCATTGTAAAACTATATTACAGGTTGAATGCTAAAGTTTTCTTGTGTGTGTAGCTGAATTGTTTTGGTTTATGGTTTTATGTGGAATTATTTTTTTTATTTGTGACTGTGAAACTTATTTTTTTGGAAGTTAAGGGCCACACGCGCTAATTCAGTCATGAAATTACAATTAACAAAAATAGAAATTTTATCAAAGTAATAACAAAACCTCCACACAATTTATTAAACTTTTCACAGATAAATAAAATTTAAAGCTTAAATTGAAGAAAAACAAGCGTTAAAGTGAAATAATCACAAGTGAAACAAAATTTGTAACTGAAAATGTATTTGTTACGGAAGTAGTAATAAATATTATTTCAAACCGAAATTCCGATGGAAATTTTTAATATACGGAATCTTTTCTGAAGTTAGGATTCATCTAAGGTTTTGTTTGTGACTGATTTTTTTACTTGGTTTTTAAAGTAGTTTCTCGCTAGAAGAAAATTTTGTACTAAGAAGCCTCGATTTGAAAGCATTAAGAAAAGCTTTTTCAAAATGAAGTCTTAGTAGTTTTATTTGGAACGATTTTCTATTATTCTTCCTTAAATCAACTTTTTAGTAAAAAATTTATATTTTTATACTAAAAAAGTTATTTTAAAAAACGAGAAAAACTTATCCCAACTAAGCTTAAGTTGACGCAGCTGCGCACCAGAGGCCTTGGTTACAAGGATTAAGATATATTTTAAAAAAAAAAACCTTGAGCAAAAAATATGAGTACTAGTATTTTATAAGATGAAAAGAGCTAGATTTTGTTTATCTTTATTTATTGATTGAAATAAAAAAATCAATAATATGGGAACATCACTTAAACAAGTAAACCCCATTTATAGAGAAAAAGAAAAAAAAAATATGAAAAATTAAAGTATTCTAACTCAATTATCTTCTTGTTTTGAATGAGGATAATAACGACTTTATAGAGATAAATCTTAAAACTATTCTTCAAGCAAGATATTTTAAGTATCAATAAGATTTAATAAGAAAGTGAAGTTATATAAGAGAACAATTCAAAAGAAAACAAACATAATTAAATTTAAAGAAAATTTATTTTTGAAAAGGACAAAAATCAATATTCTTCTTGAAATCTCAAACCCTTCCCCTTTCTCTATCTTCGCTCTCTATAATCAATTTTTGGAGATAAAACCTTCTTTGCATTATATATAAATATTTAAAAAATCTATATAGGTGCACCTTTATATTAATCCACTTTATGACATATAAAAATTGAAAAATAACTTTATTCTCTTAATTATTAAAACCTTCACTAAAATTAATTTTAATATTAATATTCTAATTTTAACAAAAATTTGACTTGAATTATTTATCTAATCAAATATATAATTTAACATTGATTGCTTAAACTATAATATTATAACGTTTACTAAAATAATTAAATCAAATTTAATTGAATATAATTAAATTTTTTATATACTCATAAACTTTATTTTAATTATAAATCACATAAATTATTTTATAAATTTTCCTTTATAAATAGTTATAAAATG
>NW_021318650.1:656360-779087 GCF_001605985.2 Dendrobium catenatum
AATTATAATTAATAATTTTAATTACTTATATTTCAAAAATTTATTTATTTACCAATGATTAAAATAATAATAATAAAAAAAATGTTTAATAGATATGGATAAAAAAAAATCAGAACCATGAAGTATTTACAGTAAAGCTTCCTGCCAGCAGGGCGTCTGATTTACCATGCAACATGACGTGTCAAAACCTGACTGGTCGGCACACGTGTCCCCTTCTATTTTATTACTTGGCTAGCTCTCGAGGCTGCATTGGTGAGTTCTGCGAGGAAACGAAGCGGAAGAAAACGAAACCCCTAAGAAGAAATGCGGACGGCTGTCGTCGCTTTCCTCCTATTGCTCGGCTGTTTCGGCTTCCCGGCCGGCGCCCTCTACTCTGCCTCTTCCCCCGTGCTCCAATTGAATCCTTCCAACTTCAAATCCAAGGTCTTCTTCTCTCTCTCTCTCGCCCTCTCTTTATCTCTCTTTAGTGGTCGATGCTCCGCTGATTCCCTTTAGCTCGTGCATATACCAGGTTTTGAACTCAAATGGTATTGTTTTGGTGGAGTTCTTCGCGCCGTGGTGCGGGCACTGCCAGGCCTTGACGCCCATATGGGAAAAGGCCGCCACCGTACTAAAAGGCGTTGCCACCGTTGCTGCGCTGGATGCGGATGCCCACAAATCTCTTGCCCAGGTTCTTCTTCAATCTAAAAAGCTTTGTGGTTTTCATTGTTTCGCTACAGAAAGTATTGGATTTTCTCTAGCCGTTGAGTCGGTAATCTGGTGCTTGTTGGTCCATTTTCTTAACAGTCAGATGCGGGACATCATTAAATCATGTTTAATTTGTTCGATCGCTTGGCACAACTAGATTTTTTTTCCTTTTCTGGTACCTGTTTTCTGTTTGATTATTAAAAATCTGAACCACTGAGCTACTGCTGTACTGGTGAGAGAAAGCTTCAAGAAGAGGAAAGAAGAGAGGAGGAAACCGAAACAGGCTAACACAGAGAAAGAGAAAGCATTGTATTTCATCTCTAAAACGTATTACAGTGGTTGCTTATATAGACTAAGTAATGGCAGAAAAAAGTAAAATAATATAAGAGTCTGTTCATTATTGCTAATAACTGGGAGCAACTTTCAAACTCTCTTTTTTGTGTGTATATTTTCTTAATTGGAGTCTTACTGATAATTCATAACATCTAGTAGGTTGAGCTTGCTCGCTGTGATACCGAAACCGAGGAAATTGTCTTCTGCAGGCTTTCTTATTATTATTATTATTATTTTATTTTAAATTTTATTCTATGAAAGCAGATGCTATTGCTAGCTTGGATAAATTATACTCAATGCATTAAACTGAATTAAGCTGTTTTTTTGCAAGTTGTGTATCTTTCATTTATGGAGATAAATATATAATTCAGAGATCTCCTTTTATTTATATAGGAATATGGAATTAGAGGATTTCCTACTATAAAGGTATTTGCACCTGGTAAGCCTCCAGTAGATTACCAAGGAGCAAGGGATGTTAAACCTATTGCAGAATTTGCTCTTCAACAGGTTTGTTGCAATTCATTGTTTTAATGATATTTTTTCATTTCATTGTTTTTGGTGTATAGTTAATTTCCATTATCATTTAAATCATCTCTCATTTGATTGGAAATTATACTTTTGAATGCCTCTTCCATAGATAAATTGCTATTTGTTATTTTCTTTTTCAGGCTACATTTTAGATAAAAATTCAATTAAGAGATTTTATTATCTTTCAGCGATTTAGAATTGTATAATTTTGTATTTTTACAACAATGCAGTGGATAATAAAGACAGGAAAAGGGTTTTCATTTCTAGTCTATGATTGTTTAATATTCAATTGAGGGATAAGGAAAAGTTGGGAATATGTTTGGCTCCTTTGATATGCTTTGGAATATTTGAATCGCATGGGAAAGGGGATTGAGTGAGAATCATCTGTAGATAATAGAACTATCAATGGGTGGAAAAGTTGATCAAGTGTGTTGAAGTGGTTGAATGGGGAATCACTTCACTTATCATTTATTTGGAAAATAGGAGAAAAAACAGTCTTAAAAAATTTCCCTGACTAAAAGTGTTTCTTTTAACATGCCTTTGATGGCCCTGAGGCAAAACTATGGGCATGTATCTGAAATGATTGTGGCAGTTTCTTCAAAGTATTTATTGAGAAGATTAATCTTGGAATAGATCTGCTTGCGATTGTGAATTCATATTTTTGCTTAAAAGTATGTATTGATTATTCATGGTGCTTACGGATGTAGTTGATCCTCTACTCACAATATACATCTTTTAATGTTATTAATATGTTCTTGTAAAAGTTGAGATGCTTTTTTAATGTACAGGTTAAGGCTCTCCTTAAGGAGCGGTTAAATGGGAAGTCGACTGGTGGTTCAAGTGAAAAATCTGAACCAAGTGCATCAATCGAATTGACATCTCAAAATTTTGATACTGAAGTAATTAAGAGTAAGGACTTGTGGATTGTAGAATTCTTTGCACCTTGGTAAGTGGTTCTTTCAGTAAATGTTATATGGATCTACGTGAATATAGGTTTTCTTGGTTTTGTTTATATTGATTTTTTGAGATTCATTTGAATAGTCTTAATAATTGATGATTCACTATGGTAATTTTGATTTTGTCGTCAATCATATCCCTTTTATTTATGAATTTGATGCTTCACTGTATATGCAATAGACTTAAAATGGGAATGCTATATTTTAAATTTTTTTCTCATTATAATCTAATAATATTTTTTGAACTTTTAAGCTGTCATTTGTGGGTATTGCTTGTTTCAAATCATGAATTGATATTTTTTTGTGCTTTATTGTCAAACTATTGACCAGGAGACTTGGATTAGCCTTGCTTAGGCTGATTTTAAAGATGTTCATGTCAAAGTCTTGTTGATGTTAGACATTTTAGGATTTAGGACTTTTAATGTAGATCTAGCAAGCAATGTAGTTCTGGATGCAATAAAAAACTGAGACAAACATGCATTTTTCACAGGATTTAACAACTATTTTCCATTTTCAATGCAGTCTTATGTGGGCTCCGAAAATTCGGCCCCGGCCTCCGCTCGCTTTTTCTTATTCGGCAAGGGAGTTTTAACGAACTAAGTTCCGAGGTAAATTTTGGAAGGCAGATGGGTTTGTAGATAAGACACTACCCAGAGATTTCGCCCTCATTTTGCGAGGACTTTATGATCTGAGTTCTGGTTTCCTATAGGCGCAAGCCCCTATAGTTAATTACCCCTCCCATATTTATCAGTTTGAGTCCTTTCTCGCGTGTTATGATGTATATGGGTCAACATCTTAAAAACAATAAAATTCAATTATGATAAAAGATTTATTATCATGCACTCAAAATTATTGACAAGAAAGGTTGGTAGCAAAAAACAAGCAATTGACCTTTCACACAAAAAGCAAAAAAAAAAAAGAAACTTAACAAAATTCAAGCACTCTTTCATCCAATAACAAAAAAAACGATCAGAAGAAGAGAGGAATAAAATAAGAAATAGGAAGAAGTTACCATAGAAATAAGACCTACTCTTATAAAAAAAATAATCATCTGAAATTTTCAAATCTCATACATCAATTTATTTTATTTTACTATAAATTCTTTTTTTTTTGTGTATGGCTTATATACCACAATTTATAATATTTTTTAAATACCTAATCATAATTAAAAAAATCATCAAACTTAATGCATAAAAAAATTCATCCACTACTGTTGCTTCAAATTAGAGGAATCATTGCTACAGCTAAAACCGCTGATTTTTTCTATGGTCTTGGAGCTTCATGACCCACCCAAAAAACAACCATATGAATAGATAACCCACAAAAGTTGAAGCAACTGCAGGACCAAGTAACTAGCTATGGCAACCATATGAGGAGCCTCCAAATAAAGTAATACAGTAGCCACAAAATAGGGAATCTAATATGTGAGCTGCAACAATAAAAAATAATGCAAATCAAACTAGGCAGAGATCAAGTGGCTAGACGTAAGGCCCCATAGCCACTATTAGCTATGATACTAATAAAAACACTGCAACCTTGGGAGTAAGATAGCCCCGCATACATGTAATTATATACTCCATTGGCTCACCTCTTACTGATTACTTCTAAAAGTTAAAATATAAAATACCAAATAAAAAAAAAACAATACAAAAATTTAAATTCTATTTTAAAATTTTAAATTTCAAATTCATTTTTATATCATATATATTTTTCATTTTTGACATCTGTAAACATTGAGACTCATCTCAATTTTCCCCCTCTTGGAGAAAATTTTGATTCAACAGATTAGTTAGTTAATATTCGTCATGTAAATTTGGGAATGATTGTTGAACTTCCTATAGATATATCTTTGAATAATCTCATTTGACATATATTGCCATTGCAATATCTATGATATTTGCCATTAATAATGAGCATAGTTTCATCATCAATTATAGCTTTAGGCACAAGATTAGCATGACCATCTAAAAGTTGTGTGGATGATATGTTGGATTTGAAACTAGAAGGATTGAAAAAAAGATTGAAAGGCATTAGTTGATGGGTAATTATATAAAGTTTAAATATATAAATTAATAAGCAGTCTAATACTAAAAGTTTAAGGATTTTTATCATATATCCATTCATCCTAATTTGTTGTATAGATTAATGCGATACTATATTTTCTAACTGTGAATTCTAAGGGGGTTCTTGAAAGGAACCCATATGAACTTTAACGCACCTTGATCTTTATCTCCTTATTTAAATTTCATATATTTTCTAGTCACATATTGACTTATAATTATCATAGTTAATAAATGTCTTCTTGTGAATGCTTTCATTTAAATCAAATATTTGTCATGCGAGTGATTATTTAAATTCACTGGGTATAGATTCAATAGATAAATCAATTAAATATGTTGGTTATATTGAAATCTATTAACTATCTCAAAAGATCTCATGCTTGTAGAATGATTACAATTTTAATTGTTTGTAAACATAATCATATCTAATATATATTTCCAACTAGATGGATGTTCACTTATTAAACATCATTATATCACCTAGGCTTTGATTAACTAGTTTAGTTTGTGTTTTTGTTTGCGGGTGGTAAGTAGTTGCAATTTTTAGTTGAATTTATTTTTGTATAGACTTATAAAAAAGGCTCATAAATTTATTTTTCTATCAGATATGATTGTTTTAATTAACACATTCTATAACAACTTCTTTGAAAATATAATTTAGCTACATGCTATATATTGTTGCATTGTTATTAGTATTTCACCTTGGCTATGACTATTTAGTTTAGTTTGTGCTTATGGTTGTGGGTGATAAGTAGCTGAAAGTTTTAGCTGGGTTTAAATAAGTTTCATAATTAAAAAAAAAAGCTTATAAGTTTTAAGTTTCTATAAGATGTGATTGTTTGAATTAGCTTAGCTCATGTCTTTTAAAAAGTTCATTAAAAATATAATTTATTTATATGTGATGTATTTGTTGCATTGCTATGAATAAAATGTGTCATTTTGAAAAAAATAATCCACAACCATATAGATAGAATTATGTTTCTTATAACTTTGTTGTAATCTTAGTAGAAATTCATACTAACATGTCCGTAAGGCTTAGAAGGAATATTTAGGGAAATTTATAGACAGCTATCATTTCTTTAATCCTTAGTTGTTTGGTAAGTTTTCCATTGCAATAAAATATCTACTACATCTTTTCTTAAACTTCGTAAATTTTTTTTTTTTTTTTGGCCATGAATAATTTATCCTTTAATCCTTAGTTGTTTGGTATGTTTTCCATTGCAATAAAATATCCTAAAACACCATGAACATGTAATTCTTAAATAAAAAAATATCATAAGAAAGAATAAGAAACGCATAGGCTAGTTTTTGTTTTAATGATACTTAAACTAGCTTTTTTTTTAATACCTTAATACAACATTTAAGCACAAAAATGCATTCTTGCAGATATTCTACTTATTTAAGATGCTAATATCCTAGTTTTTTTAATTAAAATATTTAAGGGTTTGATGATCTAAATAAAAAACAAAATCCTTAGACAATAAATAATAAGATTACATGTTACCCTTCCCCATTGTGGTTTAAAAAATTTTAATTTAATATCATGAACTTTTGGCAAAAATTTTATTGTTAATTTTTCCTTCTAAGTTGATGGAGATAAAATTATTGTTAAAGTTTGCTAGTGCAGTTGCGCTAAGGTAGTTTGGCGGTATAAAATAAATATAAATAATGCATCCTCCTCTAAGCCATCAATGCTTATACTCAAGAAAGTTCACTCATAAATGCTAAAGTCGGTAACTAACTCGTTCCTCTGTCAGCAATTAGATAGAGTCGACAAGGTTTAACAGATAATTATAAAAATGCCTCCTAAATGCCCGCATGGGCCTTGACAAGCATGATACATGCACACACGTAATGTCTGAGGATGTTGCACGGGTTAATAAATAAACTTAAGTTCAAGCCCGACCCTCTTATGTTCATGGTCACAACCCGTATGTTCCCCAATGTCGCCAAATCCTTGAGATATGAATCAATAGAATAGAATCGATAGGGCACAAAGCCCTTTGTTAGCTAAGATGGATTAAAATTTGCCCCCTTGGACAAATACTCACCCCAAGTCTACAAGGTGCCCTTGGACAAAGTAACTCATGGTTGTCGACAAAGATCCTTCTGTCAGGTTGGGTCGACTGCCTCTTCTGACTTAGTAGACCAGGGACCATGATGACCTAGGACAATAGAATCATGGGATCTTGATAGTGTCCATCATTACTTCCCTCACCATCCGCTTTAAGTGCAAGATGGTGAAATTTTCAATTTTAAATATTAAAATTTCAACAATACCAAACTTGCTGCTACTATACACCATATACTAGTTATTTTTACGTATATGATTGACGACAGCCTTAATCGAAAGTTCTCTCTCACTATCAAGAGGGGTAATTAACTAGAGGGGTTTGCGCTCATAGGAAACAAGAACTCAGATCATAAAGTCATCGCAAAATGAGGGCGAAATCTCTAGGTAGTGTCTTATTTTAAATCTAATATGACTTCTGAAAATTTACATCGGAACTTAATCCGTTAAAACTCTCTTAAAAGAGGGGAGGCCGGGGTGCGAATATTCGGAGCCCACAACATGTGCTGACAATCAAGACATGCCACAATTTTTTCCCAAATCGTTAACTTGTGAGGTTTACAAAGAAGTTAACATTTGAGAAGAAGCGATCACGGATATGCGGCATACTTGTATGGCATACATGTGAAACTCAAAAAGAGCTTATATGAGCTGTTTACCTCACCCTTGCTTCAATTTTTTTTTTTTCTGTTCACTTTCCATTTTCCCTCCCATTACATAACCTGCAATTTTGTCCGACTGAGCTCATTTAGCTTTAATAAACTACTAATACCAAATTGCACCGACATAGTTGCTGATACAAATGGTGTTGGTCTATGAGTTGATGGATGAGCTTTTGATGGTTTATTAACTCTTCTATTTTTGGTTTACTCATGCTATAATAGATTTACGGACTCACGTGACCCACTAAGGACTGTCATGATGCATACAATCATATTCTCTAATTAGTATCGCATGAGATTTACCATTGTAGCTGCATTATTACTACAAAAATGAATAGAAATGAAATTTAGAATCAACAACTGCCCAAAACAATAACCTCATCTAAATTGATAAAAAAATTACTCTCAATTCGATTTACTTTCGTAGTTGGGGTCTAAAATACATTAAGTGCCCCTTCATATGAAAATTTCCTTTTTGAGCTCATTCCTATCATGACTACTTGTGCTTCCAGGCTGAGACACTCTGATTTCAGTGTTATTTTATTCCTTTTAATTGTTCAGGTGTGGGCATTGCAAAAAACTTGCACCAGAATGGAAGAAAGCAGCAAATAACTTGAAGGGGAAGGTCAAATTGGGCCATGTTGATTGTGATGCGGAGAAGGTAACATAATTTTCATTGAAAATGCATTGTATTATATGTTGAATGCTTAAATCTAACTAGCACTTCTTTTTGAAGTCTATATGCTAACATTCAAGGTAACAGTCCTTGATGAGCAGGTTTAACGTACAAGGATTCCCTACAATTCTGGTTTTTGGGGCTGACAAAGAAAGCCCATTCCCCTATGAAGGTGCAAGGGCTGCTTTGGCAATTGAATCATTTGCATTAGAGCAGTTAGAGACCAATGTCTCTCCCCCCGAAGTGTTAGAGTTATCTGGACCTGTAAGATACCATGGCCGGCATCTTATCTTACTGAAGCTTAAAGTGGCTTTCATGTATGTGATAGTTTGTTCTTTCATGTAGGACGTGATGGAAGAAAAGTGTGCAACAGCTGCTATATGTTTTGTGGCTTTCCTTCCAGATATCTTGGATTCGAAGGCAGAGGGAAGAAACAAGTACCTTGACCTCCTGTTATCAGTTGCTGAAAAATTTAAACGAAGCCCATACAGGTAAATTTACCTGCAAATCATTATCATCATCAACATCACTAGCCTTATCCCAATTATTTGGATGGGTATTTTTGTTGAGTTCTGCTTTTTTATGCGTGAAATATGTTTGGATAGGTATTTTTGCACAACTTCTACTTATTTTATTATTAATCTATCATGTTGGCATATAATTCTTTTGTGTTTATTTAGGTTTCGTTGGGAATAGCTTTTTTATTGCTTCTCAAAGCTTCTTTTTAGTTAAAAAATTAAAATTTTTGTACTAGAAAGCTGCTCTAAGAAGCAATAAGAAAGCCGTCCCAAACGAAACCTTAATGTTCTTACTTTATGGATTTTTTTTTCTACCCTCTATTATGTATGCCTAAGCATCAAATTTTATTTTCCACTTATCTTAATTAAATGCTACTATTGCATTCTCTCTCGTAAAATCAAATTTATCATTAATTATTTTAGGTATCATCAAATTTTGAGATATTTATATGAAATTTTGAGACTCTCAGTGTTAAGATAAAAGTTGTTGAGATATTAATTTTTTTTTTTTAGAAGAGCCGATGAAAAATTTTGTCATCCATGTTCATCTCCTTATTCCATTCTTTCCATGCTTAATTTCCTTTGCTAATTCCTAATGGCTTTCGTCCACCTTTGCTTTGAACAACTGAAGGTTATTACTTCCGGCATGTTATAGAACCTAGCATATCTTCCTTTTACTAATATAAACTCCATCAGTGCAGTTATTGAATCTTGCCTGTTCCTAAAAATATAGAAATAATTTATAATAAATATGATTAGTACTGCTATTTAACTAATTTTTCTTATGCACAGCTATGTTTGGGCTGCTGCTGGAAAGCAGCCTGACCTGGAGCAGCAGGTTGGTGTGGGTGGTTATGGCTACCCAGCTTTGGTTGCCCTTAATGTCAAAAAACGTGCTTATGCCCCTCTTCGAAGTGCTTTTCAGCTCCAACAGATCAAGTAAGTTTCTCTTTTCTCAGTTTAGAATTCATCCTGTTATTGATGGCATTGGCAGTGAATCTGACTATAAAGTATAATTTACAGTGAGTTCGTGAAGGAAGCAGGGCAAGGTGGGAAGGGAAACTTGCCCCTTGAGAAAGTTCCCTCCATTGTTCAAACAGAAGCATGGGATGGTAAGGATGGAGAGGTCACTGAAGAGGATGAGTTCTCCCTTGAAGATCTGATGGGTGACGATGCCACTGCTTCAAAAGACGAATTGTGACTGGCAAGCAGAGATTAATTATGTGAGTGAGTTATGTTAATTGCTTGTTCTGCCAGAGGAGATGCCTAATATTGGGTGGAGAGTCTGCTTTGGAGGCCAAAAAGTGGAAATTTTTCTAAAAGAGAGCATGGATACTGGTTAGAGACTTTATCGATCTTTCATAACTAATTGGTTAGTAATCACTTTTGCTTTTGAATTGATGATCTTTGTTCTTAATAGATTGATAATGAGAACTGAATTTGCTCAATCTGGTTTCTTGTTCTTTGTTCAAGTTTGATGTTGGAGAGATAAATATAACATAAGTTTTTATTGAAGTAGTTATATTAAAAATGATAATGAAGAGGGCATCTATTTGATAATAATGAATTTGTTTTAATCATATCCTAATATAAAATTCATCAGAATAAATTTGCAAATCATTATATCTAAAGATTTTGGTTTGAATTGATCTAAAATTGAATACATGGAGTATAGTTTTTATAATAATAGATCTAGTGGTGAGATTTTAATATTGAGCCATCAAGTCATTAGAAGAGTGCACGTATTAGATATTTGGAGTCTATTGTTCAAAGATATGGTTTAATAGATGAAAATATTATTAGTAGAATTTGAATTAGATGGTTGAATTAGATTGTTTTTTTTTCCCATTATAATCTAACAATGTTTTTTGAACTTTTAAGCTGTCATTTGTAGGTATTGCTTGTTTCAAATCATGAATTAATATTTTTTTGTGCTTTATTGTCAAACTATTGATCAGGAGACTTGGATTAGCCTTGCTTAGGCTGATTTTAATGATATTCATGTCAAAGTCTTGTTGATGTTAGATGTTTTAGGATTTAGGACTTTTAATGTAGATCTAGCAAGCAATGTAGTTCTAGACGCAATAAAACAATGAGGCAAACATGCATTTTTCATAAGATTTAACAACTATTTTCTATTTTCAATGCAGTCTTAAAAGCAATAAAATTCACTTATGATAAAATATTTATTATCATGCACTCAAAATTATTGACAAGAAAGGTAAGTAGCACAAAACACACAATTGACATTTCACACACAAAAAAAAAGAGATTACAAGAAACTTAACAAAATTCAAGCACTCTTTCATCCAATAACAAAAAAACGATTAGAAGAAGAGAGGAATAAAATAAGAAATAGGAAGAAATTACCATAAAAATAAGACCTACTCTTATAAAAAAAGATAATCCTCTGAAATTTTCAAATCTCATACATCAATTTATTTTATTTTACTATAAATTCTTTTTTTTGTATGTTTTATATACCACAATTTATAATATTTTTTAAATACCTAATCGTAATTAAAAAAAATCATCCAATTTAATGCATAAAAAAATTCATCCAATAAACTATTGTTGCTTCAAATTAGAGGAATCATTGCTACAGCTAAAACCGCTGATTTTTTCTCTAGTCTTGCAAGAAGACACAACAGTCTTATAGAGGAGCTTCATGACCCACCCAAAAAACAACCATTTGAATACATAACCCACAAAACTTGAAGCAAGTGCAGGACCAAGTAACTAGCTATGGAAACCGGATAAGGAGCCTCCAATAAAGGAATAAAGTAGCCGGATATGCGGCATACTTGTATGGCATATATGTGAAACTCAAAAAGAGCTTATATGAGCTGTTTCCCTCACCCTTGCTTCCATTTTTTTGTTCTGTTCATTTTCCATTTTCCCTCCCATTCCATCACCTGCAATTTTGGCCGAGTGAGCTCATTTAGCTTTAATAAACTACGAATAGCAAATTGGAGCGACATAGTTGCTGATACAAATGGTGTTGGTGTATGAGTTGATGGATGAGCTTTTGATGGTTTATTAACTCTTCTATTTTTGGTTTACTCATGTTATAAACTTATAACAGATTTACGGACTCACGTGACTCACTAAGGACTGCCATGATGCATACAATCATATTCTATAATTAGTATTACATGAGTTTTATCATTACAGCTGCATTATTACTACAAAAATGAATAGAGATGAAATTTAGAGTCAACAACTGCCCAAAACAATAACCGCTTCTAAATTGATAAAAAATTACCCTCAATTCGATTTACTTTCCTTGCTGGGGTCTAAAATACATTAAGTGCCCTTCATATGAAAATTTCCTTTTTGAGCTCATTCCTATCATGGCGACTTGTCCTTCCAGACTGAGACACTCTATATTTATTCCTTTTAATTGTTCAGGTGTGGGCATTGCAAAAAACTTGCACCAGAATGGAAGAAAGCAGCAAATAACTTGAAGGGGAAGGTCAAATTGGGCCATGTTGATTGTGATGCAGAGAAGGTAACATAATTTTCATTGAAAATGCATTGTATTAGATGTTGAATGCTTAAAGCTAACTAGCACTTCTTTTTGAAGTCCATATACTAACATGCAAGGTAACAGTCCTTGATGAGCAGGTTTAACGTACAAGGATTCCCCACAATTCTGGTGTTTGGGGCTGACAAAGAAAGCCCATTCCCCTATGAAGGTGCAAGGGCTGCTTCAGCAATTGAATCATTTGCATTAGAGCAGTTGGAGACCAATGTATCTCCCCCCGAAGTGTTAGAGTTATCTGGACCTGTAAGATGCCATTGCCTGCATCTTATCTTACTAAACCTTAAAGTGGCCTTCATGTATGTGATAGTTTGTTCTTTCATGTAGGACGTGATGGAAGAAAAGTGTGCAACAGCTGCTATATGTTTTGTGGCTTTCCTTCCAGATATCTTGGATTCGAAGGCAGAGGGAAGAAACAAGTACCTTGACCTCCTGTTATCAGTTGCTGAAAAATTCAAACGAAGCCCATACAGGTAAATTTACCTGCAAATCATTATCATTATCAACATCATTAGCCTTATCCCAATTATTTGGATGGGTATTTTTGTTGAGTTTTGCTTCTTTATGCGTGAAATTTGTTTGGATAGGTATTTTTGCACAACTTCTACTTATTTTATTATTATCTACCATGTTGGCATATAATCCTTTTGTGTTTATTTAGGCTTCCTTGGGGATAACTCTTTTATTGTCAAAGTAGTTTTTTAGTTAAAAAATTAAAATTTTTATAATAGAAAGCTGCTCTAAGAAGCAGTAAGAAAGCCATCTCAAACGAAGCCTTAATGTTCTTACTTTATGAATTTTTTTTCTACCCTCTATTATGCATGCCTAAGCATCAAATTTTATTTTCCACTTCTCTTAATTAAATGCTACTATTGCATTCTCTCTCGTAAAATCAAATTTATCATTAATTATTACAGGTATCATTAAATTTTGAGATATTTATATGAAATTTTGAGACTCACAGTGTTATAGAACCTAGCATATTATCCTTTTACTGATATAAACTTCATCAGTGCAGTTATTGAATCTTCTTGTTAACTGTTCAGAAAAATATAGAAATAATTTATGATTAGTACTGCTATTTAACTAATTTTTCTTATGCACAGCTATGTTTGGGCTGCTGCTGGAAAGCAGCCTGATCTGGAGCAGCAGGTTGGTGTGGGTGGTTATGGCTACCCAGCTTTGGTTGCCCTTAATGTCAAGAAACGCGCTTATGCCCCTCTTCGAAGTGCTTTTCAGCTCCAACAGATCAAGTAAGTTTCTCTTTTCTCAGTTTTGATGGCATTGGCAATGAATCTGACTGTAAAGTATAATTTACAGTGAGTTCGTGAAGGAAGCAGGGCAAGGTGGGAAGGGAAACTTGCCCCTTGAGAAAGTTCCCTCCATTGTTCAAACAGAAGCATGGGATGGTAAGGATGGAGAGGTCACTGAAGAGGATGAGTTCTCCCTTGAAGATCTGATGGGTGACGATGCCACTGCTTCAAAAGACGAATTGTGACTAGCAAGCAGAGATTAATTATGTGAGTGATGTTCATTGCTTGTTCTGCTAGAGGAGATGCCTAATATTGGGTGGAGAGTATGCTTTGGAGGCCAAAAAGTGGAAATTTTTCTAAAAGAGAGCATGGATACTGGTTAGAGACTTTATCGATCTTTCATAACTAATTGGTTAGTAATCACTTTTGCTTTTGAATTGATGATCTTTGTTCTTAATAGATTGATAATGAGAACTGAATTTGCTCAATCTGGTTTCTTGTTCTTTGTTCAAGTTTGATGTTGGAGAGATAAATATAACATAAGTTTTTATTGAAGTAGTTATATTAAAAATGATAATGAAGAGGGCATCTATTTGATAATAATGAATTTGTTTTAATCATATCCTAATATAAAATTCATCAGAATAAATTTGCAAATCATTATATCTAAAGATTTTGGTTTGAATTGATCTAAAATTGAATGCATGGAGTATAATTTTAATAGTAATAGATCTAATGGTGGGATTTTAATATTGAGTCATCGAGTCATTAGAAGAGTGCTGCACGTATTAGATATTTGGAGTCTATTGTTCAAAGATATGGTTTAATAGATGAAAATATTATTAGTAGAATTTGAATTAGATGGTTGAATTAGATTGCATCAAGACTATTGTATGATAAAAAAGTATCCCTCAGACTCAAAAGGAAAATTTTATAAGATGATGGTGAGGCTTGTAATGTTTTATGGTGCAAATTGTTGGTGATTAAAAGCTAAGCATAAAATTAAGTTAAGTGTTGCAGAGATGACGATGCTTAGGTGGTTGAATAGTTTTACATTTTGAGATAGAATTCAAAATGAGTAAACATATGAAAATGTTAGAGTAGCTCTGGTAGCAGAGAATAGATAGAGTTGTCTTAGATGGTTTGGTCACTTAAATATTGCTCTTCTAATGACCTTATTAGGAGAGTAGATGTAATTCAACTTATGTTAAGAAAGGTAAATGTGTAACTTAAAAAAAGACTTGATTATAAAGTATTAAAAATAAAATTTTATTAGATTTAAATGAGAATTTGGCTCCTAATAAGACAAAATGAAGAAAAAAAATTTAATAAACTGGCCTCTCTTACTAAGATAAATATTTCTTGTTGTTATATATTTATTTTGGAGTAATTTGAACTTAGTGTTATATATATAAAAAATTATTATATTAATTTCAAAATAAATTTAATAATTTTATTATATTATAATATCCTGTTATAATTTTTTTTTAATGATAATATTGCATAGTTGTTGCAAGTATTGGTAATGTCTCATTTATTGGCTGCATTGGTAGAATTGTAACATATGGCCTATTTATAATGTGTATTCATTACATGTATTCAAACCATTTAGCTATATTCTTTTAGGATTAGTCAAAGTGATGAATCATTTAATTGAAGATAAAAAGAGATTGTAACCAAGTCAAAATTCTAGCTTGACTATTTGTAATGGTATTTTCATTTATTTCTTAGGGTATGAACATGAGCACAATTAAATTGCTAAGCTCATCTTAGGTTATTTTCATGTGAATCAGAGGGATGCAGAAAATTTATTATTTTAAATATTTAAACCCTTAGACATAGATTTAGTTTGAGATGGTTTTCTTATTAATTTCTACAAAAAAAAATTTAGTATAAAGTTTTTTGAAAGCAACCAAAAAAAAAAAGGCTAAAAGTTGTCTCAGATGAAGTCTTAGGCTTCGTTTGGGATGACTTTCTTGCTGCTTTTTGAAGCAGCTTTCTAGCACAAAAATTTGAATTTTTGAACTAAAAGACTGTTTTAAGAAGCATCAAGAAAGCCGTCTCAAACGAAGCCTTAGACTTCATTTGAGACGGCTTTCTTACTGCTTTCTAAATCAGCTTTTCAGTACAAAAATTTCTCCAACAAAAAATTTTGTACTCAAAGTAATAAGAAAGTTACTCCAAATGAAGCCTTAGTTAGAAATACATTTGAACCATTTATGTGCTTGAACAGAATAGTTTTGGCCCAATATCAGCTTGTTGTTAATATTTAGTGGATAATTTTTAATGAAATTGGCTAACTTGATGTTTGGGCCAATTTTACATAACTGATTTGCGCTAAAGATATTTGACAGAACTTAGAGAAAAAAAAAAGACCAAAAGAAAAAAATCCCAACTTTAATTTGATATCATGCCGAAAAATATAAAATGTGAGATAACCTTTGTGACAAATCTCATTGCTCAAAATGATTGTTCATTAGTTATCTGAGATAACCTTTGTGAGGCTAATTATAATAATGGTTCATTTATTAATTCAGTCTGATTAATTAATATAATATGATGCACCAATTTAAACAATTTTTTAAATTTTTAATAAAATCAAAATTGAGCATGTTCTCATGCCTATTCCATTAAGATGTCTTTTACAACTTCTTAATTAAGTTTAAGACAGTTAAATAAGTCATAATATATAGCTAATCAATCAAGTTTCTATAATCCATCAAGTTTTTTCCCCTATTAAAAACTTGAATAAAAAACCCTCATATTAAGAGCAAACAGAACTTGGGATGGAAGTAGAGAGTAGCACACTCAGACTATTATTGCTACAATTATCTTTTTAAAGTTCTAAGTTAACTTTCAAATCTTCTTAAATGAGGTCCTAACAACATTTTAACAACAGAAACCAAGCAATAAACTATCCAAAGGTTATCCTAAAGCATACAAAAGTAAGTTAGATGCTTCATCATAATATAAAAATGGATTCAGAACTCAGTAACAGGACCTTTTGAAGTACACTTACCACTGCAGGACACAAAAATCTGCAAGGGATCTCAAAAAAAGAATGCCACTTGCAATTTCCCTAAGTATCTCTACCAGCCAATATTCTCCCAGAGAGAAACTAAGCAGACACTTCAGTTGTTTACACAATTGATCGATTTATAACCTAAACATAAATTGGAGATCATTACTTTCATGAAAATAGTTCTTTTGAACATAATAAAAGTAAATCCACCTTCAATTCCACTTCTTCAAGCAACTGCTGAGCTTTTCAGAAGGCCAAATGGTGGTGATAGATGCTTCAAGCTAGTAATGTCAAACAACTCCATGAATCTCTGATCAGAAACTCTTGCTTTGGCTGCAGCAAATCTCTGGTACTCATCAAATACTGAAGACAAGCACCATTTTTGAAGTTTCCTCAAACATCCTACGACGCATCCAGTTCGATGCTGAAGAGGGAAATATGAAAAATTAGTAAAAGTTAAGGTTAAATATTAAGTTTGTAAATAATCAGGTATTGGAAGGGAATCAGTGAAGAGTTTTTGGCTTTCAGCCAGTACCTTTCCTCTATTGCAATGGATGAGTAGAGGGTGGTTTCTAACATCTGTGTAAAATTCAAGTTAGTGTATAGTATTAAACTGAATAACAAATTTCAGAAGCTAATTGCGTGTGTCTAAATACCAAGAACAACTTTGAGAGCCTCTCGAATCATTTCTTCTGGGATGTTATTGCCAAATGGTTCCTGAAAGGAAGCTTCGGATTTAGCATTTTGATGCTTCTAAAATGACAAGAAATTCATTCTTTTATCAAGGGTACAGCTAGATTTTTTTTTTGGGTGTGTTGAAGAGCTTGATGAGTTGATTTTAATAAAAAAAGATGAGAAGCAATTGCAGAGAAACAGCTATAGTAGGACAAGAAACCGGAAAAACTGGTGAGAAAATTCAAATAGTTGACTAAGAAATAATTCACATGTGCCAGTGAATGAAATGCATAATTGGGCTCAGAAAAATTAGAGCATTATAGAAGTCCAAAAAATATATAAAAGGAAGTGATGCGGGTGATATAAAAGTCTTCCTTATTTATTTTACTTCCACGCAACAAGGAAAAATTATTACATGCATTGTCCGGACGCATCTAGAGGCCATTCGGATTACGTGGCGCTTCCGGATTGCCACGTCATCTGGATGTGTTCGAAAACCCATATAATAATCTCTCCATAACAAAACCTATTTAAAAAAGTTTGTAACAGTAGCTAATGGAACCGGAAAGTGAGAAAAGTCAAATAACTTACACTGGTTCGGGATAGCGAAAATATGGATAGAACACAAGGAGACATGAAGCAAAAATAAGCCAGTTTTCCACCACTGTTCAGGAAGTCAAATGAATATAACATCGCCAATGACAATAGTGCTGATACTGTATAAATAGTTTGAAATGGCCTACAATCTACAATATTTCTTGAACAAGATTATTAAATACAAAGCTGTATGAATTGTGGTATCCATATGGACAGGCATTGAATCTAAGTGAAGAATATTAATCAAACTAAAAGGGTAATATGATGGATATAATCATCATCATCCCATATGCCATATGTCAACTAATTATAGATGTCTTTATGAATCAATATTATGCTTCTCTTTTATGCATCTCATCCACTTCTATACAACTCAGATTTTATTTGGAACAACTTTCTCACTGTTTCTTAAAACAACTTTTTAGTTAAAAAATTAAAATTTTTATACTAGAAAGTTACTTTAAGCAGCATTAAGAAAGCCATCCCAAACAAAGTCTAATCCTATCCCTAATAGAAAAACAAAAACATAATCTAGCTTTCACAACTTTTGGCCACAAGACGCCACAATAGCACAAAACAAAGGACCAGAATCCCCTTTAATTTCCAAACTTAGGAAATACTATTAATTCCAGCCTAAAAAAACAACCAAGCCAAACATTAAAACGCTAAGAAGCAGCAAAGCAAGCAAAAAGCTAAACCATTTAAAAATTTGAAATAATCTCACCCCATTTACCTTATGGCCCTCAATTCCAAACTGAAAAAGCCTGATTCCATTGTCCTCCAAGAACTCCAAGTTGGCCTCCGGATACGGCTCCGGGCACAAATACCTGAAATCACCACTTCAATACATTGCCCAAACAGAAAACGAGTCAAAGAAATTAAACAAAATTCCAAGAAAAAAATAATACTCACACGACAGAGCGAAGGCGCAGACTTCGTAGGAAACTAAAATTCCCAGCCTCAGGAAATCCCGACCGGAAAACTCCGGTTTCCACAACCGCAAAGTTTAGCGGCCGCGCCATCTCCTCCTCCATCTCTCCGGCGACAAAGCCGATATCAACTATGCCGGGCAGCCCATCCGCTCTTCTTCTGTTCAACGGCCGCCCCATTTCTGCCTACCCCTTCTGTCGCACTGACTGGCCTACTTGAAGAAAAAATAAGCGGGCATAGCAAATTATATTTTATTAAATAAATAAAATAATTGATAATTGAGCTGGCAATTAGTAGTTTAAGAAGATTTATTAACTAAATTTTTTTAAAATAATTGTTATTTAGTTATTCGTTATGAATTAAAATTTTGAATTTTATTAACATGAATTTGCTGACACTCAGCAAAAATAAATTTAAAATTTATTATATTTAAATTTTAATCAGTATAATTTTTTCTAGAATTTTATGCCACTCTTTTTTCTTTCTTTGATATCTTTATCTACTTAAAAGCTGAACAAAATTGCTCATTAGTTCAGATTTTGGAAGTCTGTACTAAAGAGGAAATTTTTTTCTTAAAAAATCCAACATGAGAAAAAACTATATTCAAAAGAACTACCTTAAAAATTAATATCACATAAATATCTAATTAAATAAATTAACAATAAAATTTTCAAAAAAAAGACATTTTCTTAAATTTAATTGATTTAGTCGTATAATATTTTTAAACAACTTTTTCTATTTTTCAAATTATTGATTTTTTTTAATAGACTTATTGACTCTTCTATGGCTGCTCACAAGTGATTGTCACAATGATTGGCACAATTATTGCATAAATTAAATTATTAGATATGCAATACAAATGAAAATAATATACTTTAAAATATCAAATATATTTAATTTAATATCAAAATTTAAATAAAATATAAATGCTTTTAAAATGCCTTTAAATTAAAAAATTATTTAAAACATAATTAGTAATTTATAAAATTTAATCTCCAAATATACGAGCTCAATTATCAAGTATTTTAAAATAGCAAGCCCCTTATTTTTTCTTCAATGGATTGAAATGGGAGGCCATTCAAAAGAAGAAGAATTATATTGTAGCTGTATTTTATTATATTTATTATTTGAGTTTTACATACATTATTATTAGATTAATGAAATTAAAATGAGTCTAATTAAATATTTTGGCCCAGTCAATTATATACTTGCATCTCTTGGATAGCCTGTTTGGTAATTGGTGTGCAAGATGCTATTAATTTTTTTTATATTATTTGAGAGTTTTAATCCTTCTAAACTTTTATTACGGGCAATTTTTTTACTGCTTTTTAAAAAAAAATTATAACATAAATATTATTTAAAAGCAACAAATAAATAATAGCCAAAGGTTATCCCAAACAAAATCTAAGTTCCGTTCTTCCAAATATCTAAGAGTTATTTTTATTTTTTTTTTCCTATTTTTGTGTATTAACTTTGTAGCAGAGCTTTGAAAGGACTTCTAAGTATTCAATTTGGGTATTTTTCTTCCATTGTAAAAAATGCTCATAAATAGGATTAATTATTCTGCGCAGACGTCGAACGCTGTTGAGACCAACCAAAATGTACCACGCTACCCATTTGCTCGACACCGCGGCTGAGCACTACTCGGTACCGTTGACATGACGTATTATGATTGGCCTCCGAATGTAGAGCCGCATCCGGCCTTCGCACAGAATAATATCTCCATAAATGACTGCCATTACCTTAGTTCTACTCTAACTAAATAATAATAAAAAGCTCTATAACACCATTAATTTATGAAGAGAAACAACAAGAAAACATATATATATATATATATATATATATATATTGAAAATTAAGAGTCAAAACTCAATTACTTCAAATCAAGATGAATGCTTACATTATAGCGAAAAAAGAAGCTAGCCAAGTCCATATATTTTCCAATACTAGCTAAAAAAAACAGGAAAAAAAAAAGAATAAAAAAAAGGAAAGCTTTTACAGCCACAAAATCAAAGTGTAGTGTGCAGCCATGAATAGTGGTGATGGAAAACATCATAAGCCTACCAAAATCCAATAGGAATCCAAAAACCGCCAAGCCTAAGAGGCCCCATCATAAGAGGCCACACCAATAAACAAAATCACTTAATGAGTAAAGCAGCCCAGAAAACAAACACTAGAAAACGCAGCGATGCATCAGCCATAGAATCAACTAGGCAAAAGGTGCCAAAAAGGCAACCAAAGAACCGTTATGGAACAAAAGAGTCCAGCAAATCAAAAGGAAAGAACGAGGCAGGCAACATAGTCAAAGCGGCGAGAAATTATTCTATGGAGGTCACACACAGTTCAATGTTCGAAGACGAATCAGGTGCAACCACATCAGCTGTATTGAGCCACGGTACCAAACGGTACTGAGCGAAAGGGTGACGTAGCTCATTCTGATTGGTCTCTGGATGACGTTCATTGTCCACACAAAATAATTAATACAAAGCAACAGCTCTAAATACCTCACATGTTTTTCTTTTGTAAAACTGCAGTAGGAAAGCTGTTATAAAGAATAACTTCCTAATAATTTTTTTTTAAGCAACAAAAAAAATAGTGACTGAAAAATAAAATAATAAGAAAATGATCCCAAACAAAACCTTGATCTATATTTTGATTGCAGTGCGAAATAGAAGCAGTAACACAACAGATCAATCAAAGAGCATGTCAGCAAGAATAAGCTTCATAATCATTACATTTAGTTTAAAATGATAACGATACATCAAATCTTATACTAAATTTAGAACAAAATAAATTTAATCAAATTTGACTGAGAATACCACAACTGAAGACCAAAATGTTTCTAGCAACTCAAAAAAGCTTGTCCAGGCCAACTTCATTTCTATTATAAATAATTCAGCTGTGAAAATACAAGGATTCTCCATTCTCGAAACAACCCAATGTACAGTCCTTTCATTATTAAATCAATGGAGTCTTACTACCATTTACTGTACACCCAAAAACATAAAAATAAAAAACTTCGAAGCTGACCTTTCGGATTTTTAAATGTTATGTGATAAGGTAAACAAATTGAGAAACAACGGTAAAATGAAACCCCATAAACCTCAAGAAAGTTAAGAAAAAAGGGAGAAAAAAAATAAAAATAACATACCTAGTTCCCAACACTAAGATTCTCATAGAAGAGGATGTAGCCATGGTCTGTGTTGCTAGAATATTCCTGTGCTGAACCAAAGAATGTTTGAACATGGGATTCATCCATCATCTCTACATTCTCATCATCAAAAAACAGCCAATGATTGTGGCTCTTAACAAGGCTAATATAGTGACCATGGTTGGGCCCACTTCCGACATGAACAACAACAGCAAAGAGAGAATACTCAGAATCAGCATTCTCTACAGTGTTGCTGAGTTTCAGCTCGAGGGGGAAGACTACTCGGTAAGAGAGCTTTTTGTACCTCCCAAGTTGTTCTATATACTTGAAACGCTTGAGATGAATAACGAGGACGTTTGGAGGCTTCTTTATCTTCATTCTTTTCTGAGCTTCTTGCAAGCTAAACCATTAAAATATATATATACTGGTTAGACAAGCTGACCAGTAATTGATCAATATCAAGGAGCTTACAAAACTAGCTGGAAGCACAAGCTTAAGACTTCGTTTGGGACAGCTTTCTAGTATAAAAATTTTAATTTTTAAACTAGAAAGATGTTTTAAGAAGCAATAAAAAAACGTCCTAAACGAAACCTAAGTATTCATTTTGGACCACCTTTTGACTTATTTTATGGTAGGAACAACAGCCATGCTGTGGAAGAAACTTTTCACACCCTTTTAAAATTATCTAAAAAATGTTGTTTTGAGAAAGCATAATTAAAATTATGGTTTAAAAAATAGATTTTAATAACACATAAGCAGGCCCAAACAAAAACTAATTTAAGTCAGTTAAAACATTTGAATGCCATCATATTAATTTTTTACCCTTTATCTCAACAGGGTGGGTGAACCAAGCCGTTTTCTCTAAATTTGGGGTAGCATGGCTCCTCTATATTATCATCAAAGACCAAGAAAAACCTAATTAATCTGTTTTAAAAAAAGAGAATTGTTGCAAAACTAACCTGCAGCATTTGTCACAGAAAAACTTGTCCTCAGCATTCAATGTCTCTGTAGAGCTGAAGTTTTTGAGACAGCTTGTGATGGAACTATTTTGCTCTATGTCAAGACTTAAATCTAAAAAAGTCTCGTCTCTAGCAGTGACAGTTTCACACCTTAGACATCTTGTCTCGTTAGTCAATATGCCCTGTGAATAACAGCACAGTATATTTATAAAGTAGATAAAACTATCCTAAAACCCAAGAGAAGAAGAAAGAGTATCACAAAAAAATAATGGAGTGAATTACAATCTGATAAGTTTATTTACCTGAAAACTTTTGTGGACCCAGGTAAGGAGAGGTTCTTTCTTTGCTCCATTCTCTTGTAGATGAACTGGCCCATTTACATTTTGTTCTGCTTGTGATGAGGTTCCAGGAGAATCATTGATATCATTTCCCTCCTTCTCCAAAATGTCAACAAGCTCGTTAAGCAAGAAATTCAAAAATTCATGAGCATCCTGGACAGAAAAAGATAAATCTTGTTCACTCATGATCTCTCAGATGAGTACAGGATTAAAATGGACCAAGCATCAAACTAATAGTTTCTGACAGTGGAGTTCTAGTAAAATGGAATTTATTGTCATCCATCATAGCTTAGCATAATATATGTGGCACATACCAATATATGCGGAAACCTCACAAAAGCGACAAGAAAATTTCATCAAAAAGGTCCAAAGGATCGCCCAATCCAATAAGTAATACAAGAATGATGATCTGAACTCTGACGTAACAGTTAAATTATAATGGGATGCCTTTGGATTTGGCTAGATTGGCAGAATCCATAAAGGCTTAATTTCTTCACAAATGTGTGACTATGTTGTTGAACAACTACTAGACCTGGTAGTAAAATTCAATTAGCGTACTCTATCCACCTGCTGCTTGCAAATGAATGAAGATTAATTTATAAGAATAAGAAAACGGCATCATCTCTTAGAAGTTTCTCCTGCTTGACTAGTTCCACATATATGCTAAAATTATTTGTCAAGCAACCAACTAAATAAGTAGAATGTAGTAGAAAGTGGCAGGGTGACAGCAGTGATGGCTCACAAGGTTATTCCTAGAAAAAGAATGCATCGTTCAAAAAAAAAATGCAAATACATTAAAAATTTGCAGTCTGCATATCTCTTTCACATTCAGTTTAAGGAACTTTTATTACATCCAGTGAACGTACGCTCCTCTAAGTTCAGTTTTAGATCAAAACAGCGTTTTTTAAAAAACTCGGTACAACTCGGTACTCGGTATTGCGCTTTTTTTGCCTAGATCCGAACGTAGAGGAGCGTACGTTCACTGGATAAAATAAAAGTTCAAGTTTAAGATATTTCTAATAGAAAGTGGATCATTAGTTTAATCAGTTGATTCAGCTCAAGATAACTTTGATGCAAAAAATAATATGATTTTAACATCTCGAAGTCACATGCTATCAACATCCTAAAACAATATTTATACGAAAGAAGCATAAAAAAATCTATTCAGAAAAATAACCTGGTGCATATAGCTGCGGAAAAGTTCATTTTGTTTTTTAACTCTCTGCACAAAACGCTTAGGGGCAATTACACCAGTCTTCTTTTTTGATGAGTTGATCTGTACAAAGAAGAACACAAGTATTAATCACAGGTGAAATGTTTATCCACTTCACATATAATCGAACTTTCTAATAAAACTACCTAATGTCAACTTCACAGTACTTGCTAGCGCTCTTAGCAAAATCCCCCGAGTAAATCCTAAGCACTAGTGATAAATCATCAGCTAAGAGGACAAATTTAGCAAGTCAACTAAAAATATAGGTATAGGTTAATAGAACATTTCAGCGATTTCAGCTACAGGGAAGCTTTTTGCTGTAATGGAAGAACTAAGAGGGGAAGCCTATCCATTGCTTCCCATGAAGAGAAGTAAAAGGTGCTGTAATTTAGTACATATCAGATAATCCGGAACAAAGAATTTTACAAGGTTGTGAAAATTAGATCGGACAATAAACTGGAGGAAAGAGAGGTTCACGGTTCGACCGATCAAACCAGGGTACAAATGAAGAGTATAATTCATTTAACATAATTAATTAAAATAAAAAATTATTTACATCATAAACAATTTATTTAAAAAATCTATTTTAAAATATATAGCATATGTTGCAAACTTAAAAAGTAAGAACTTTAATTTTTTTAGTTCCACATCATTTGGGAAACAATCTCTTGGTAATGCTTTTGCTTTATATTGTCTTATGAGTTAGGATGGAGTAATATCTCATATAAAGTAATGAAGCCTTGTGAAATGCTTAGTTGGAATTTTGTAATTTAAAATTAAATTACAACTATTACTTAATATTTAAAAATAATTTATAGAATTATTCAAATAATTCAAAAATTGAACTGGCCGGTTCAAGAGAACCGTGACTGATTCAGCGGTTTGCCTGTTCCCGACGATTTTGGGCGATTCAATGCAGAAAAGGTTTTTAGGATGAACTGGACCGACCTTAAAACTGGTTCACGATTGAACCGGTTGGACCGACCGGTCCGGTCCGATTTTTAAAACCCTGGAATTTTATGTCAAAAGGAGTATTTGCAAACCATATAGCAAAAACCACATGTTATGTATTTGAAACTATCAAACAGGACAATGTGGTACCATATCAAATTAGACAAAATATAACATGCATTTATTTGCTAGTGTTATGGGAAAATTATTTTTTTAACTTTTTTTTTAAACAATCTTTTCATGCATGCATGTATAGTACACATGTTTCCATTTACAAATTCGCACACAAAATATAATTGAATGGGAATGCGCATAATTATACATAAGTATGTATGATATATGAATTTAAAAATTTACTATAGACACTAATAATTGAATGTATTTACATAGATGCATTGTTGGGAAGTATAATCGCACAACAAAACAAAAATGAAAAATTAAGGTGCACCGAAAAAAAAAAAAAAAAAGAACACAGGGATTTAACGTGAAAAAACCCGAAATCGGGAAAAAAATCACAAAGACACCACACTAAGAAATCCACTATAAAAATAGAAAGAAATTGAACAGATCTCTTTCTCACACTCTCTCTTCACTTCACACACATCAATCTACTCAAAACAGATAAGAGACGCACTTAAAAATATCCAAAGGACGCAACTCTTTCAGTAAAATAAGAAGAAGATAAAAGAAAAAATTGTTGAGCCTGATTTGCAGCGCTGCAACGCTCCACTCTCTTTATCAAGCCTAACTTGCAGTGCCGCAACGCTAATGTTAGAATGCCACAGCACTCCACTATCTATCTCCAGCTTGAGCCTGAAGACCTACAGTACTCCATCATACAATGTCACATTGTTGTACGACAATACTGACAAACTTTTTTTTTGCAGCTTTACCCCCCAAACCCCTGAACAGGGGGCGCGTTGCCACCTTGCAACCCCCTAACGAGCTCCTCATCAAGCTCAACTGATAGAATTGAAGCCTGAGTCAACAATACAACCCGATTGATCGACACAATCATATTTGACATAAAACTAACAATCTCCCACTTGAAAACTAATTGCGATCAAATCTTCTCCTAATCTGTAGCACCAATCATAATACTTGTAGTGTGACTCACCTTTGCCCCTTAGCCTTCATGATGACCAGCTGAAGCTACAAATAGCTTTATATTTCATTTTAATGTAACCATTAAAGTATAAAGAAAATCAGTGCAAAATTTCTCAACTTGCTATAATGGTAGGCAACAAAAAATCTTGTTGAACAGAAATTTACATTTTTAAAACATAACCAAATTACCAAAGATTGTGCATAATATTATTTTAAGACTTTAATTATACTACGACATTATTTTTTTAGTCAAAATTATTTTCTATCCAATAAAAACCGCATATATTTCAAAACTCTAGGTGTAAAATTCTCAAAAAATATTCAAAATATTTAGAATCTCACTCTCTATAACATACAAAAAATTACGCGATGAAGGTTTTACTAGTGCAAATTTATCCTCGTTTTTTTGTGACAAAAATATAAATTTAATTAAAAATTTCAAAAAATCTTTGTTTTTTTTTTTAAATTAGATAGACATAATGTGATCTACCTCGATCCGAACAACTTATATAACTAGGTTGACGACAAATAACAGACAAAAGCGGCTCAAATCCTCTTCTTTTCTTTCCAAAATCTCTCTCCCTCTATCTGTTGCTCAGCTACAAAAGAAATGAAATATAACGGAATTGTTGAATTTGATATTTTAAGTGTAAAAAGAGGGTCAGTGCTCCAAAGCATTTCAAGAGTCAGCGCGAAGGCACTCCTTCAAAAATTAACAGCTTTGAATTAATTTCCAAATTTCAGAACTCATAGCGATGGAGCGACACTTGTTATAACTCAAAAAATTTTGAAAAATACATTTTTACCTACAACAACCAATAAATTTAAATCATAAACCGCCTTCGCCATAACATATCTATTATGATATTTTAGTGTCATTAATTTTTTCATAATTTTTTAGCACTGATGAAGTTTCTTAAGAAATTGACATCTTACCATTGAAGTGGGAATTTGGGAAATTTATGTGTCAATTTTGCAAATCGATTTCATCAAAAATTTTAAATAAAATAAATTATTTTATAGATATTTTTCTATATTTTTTTGAATCCCTAAAAAAAATTCAATGAATTTTATATTACAAATTTATTATAATATTATTATAATGTTATTATTATTTTATATTAAAAAAATCTAAAACCATTACAAAGTTTATTAAATGGCATTTGATTTTTCATGAACATAGAATCGTTTGGGAGAAATGAAAAAAGAGGAGAGAGAAGGAAGAATGCTTAGTTTTGATAGTCGTAGAGTGATTTTTGTCCGTCGGCACAATTGAGAAATTTGCTCGTCTCGAGGTAGGTTACGTTTTGCCTATTTCAGTTTTCAATAATTTGATGTTTTTTATTTTTTTTATAAAATTTGAATTTTCGTTACCGAAAATGAAGATAACTTTGTTTTGATATAACTTTTACCGCGTAACTTTTTATATGTTATAGAGAGTGAGATTATGAACATTTTGAATATATTTTGAAAACTTTTTGCTAGTTGATTTTGAAAAAACAATAATTTTTGTCTACTCAAAAATTTATTTTGACATATAAAAAAAATATTACTATACAATTAAAGCTTTAAAATAATATTTTACACAATCTCTTGATAATTTTATTATATTTTGAAATACTGAATATTTGCTCAATAATATTTTTGTTGTCTACCATTAGGGCATTTTGACAATTTTTGAATTCAGTCCAATTATATTTTAATTAATGATATGCAATGAATAATATGAAAAAATATGACGTGATGTATTCTAATGTGATGTGATGCCTCGCCATTGGGCGACTGAGGTGGGATTCTGTTACTGAAGTGTTGTGATGCCGGTTCAAGCGGACAACCAAGTTGGGATTCTATTACCGAAGTGTTGTGATGCTGGCGCCGGTGGGCGACTGAGGTGAGATTCTGTTACTGAACTGTTGCGATGCCGGTGCTAGTGGGAGACCGAGGTAGGATTTTGTTATGTCGATGTTAATGGGTGCCAAGGTGGTATTTTGGTAATGAAGATGTATGAAAATTTGGGCTTAAGAATTATTTTGATAATCATTATGAAGTGTTTGTTTATAATTTATTTAATTTTAGTATTTCTTTAATTGTATGCAATTTCAATATATGATTCCAATTCTTTTGATTTTAGTTAATGAATTTTGTTTTAGGCTGCGATAGTCTACTGAGCCGTGTTAGCTCATCCTTGCTTTTGCATTTATTTTCCGGCCCGGGAAAGGGTAAGGAGCGAGCTGAGTAGTTTGAATAGCAGGCTCCACTATGTGTTGTAGGTATGTTTCGATTAATTTTGATTTTTATAGGTTTGACTTTTATTTTGTTCTCTCTGTTGCCAATAAGGGTGTCAAAATTTGACCCAACCCATACCCGACTAGGAAAATTCCGGGTTCGGGTCAACTCACTTGTCATACGGATTGGGTTTGAGATTCTGACTCATTTACAAAACTGGGTCGGTTTTTGGTTGACCCGGAAACCCTAAATCAACACGTGTTGACCCAGAAATCCTAAATTAACTCGTGTTGACCCGCCATTACAAACCTGGCAACTCGAAATCGATATACTTGGTTTGTTGGGTTCGACTTCGCCTCGTGTGACCTCGTCCAAAGTCTGTTCGCTTAGATCGTCACTTAGGCGGTGCGTAGTAGGAGTTCGACTTCGCCACTTCGCGTGACCGCGTGGCGAATGGTTTGCGTCTGACGTTAGCTTGCTCAGCGCAGCGGCTTAGGCGCCAGGCCGTTAGGCGCGCTCAGCCTGCGCATAGCCCCACTTTCGTTCGCTCGGGCCATTAGGCTTGCTCAGTGACTCACTGGCTTAGGCGATCACGTCGCCGATTGCGTCTGCCATCCGGAGTCTCCGGACCCGCTTGCTAGTCACTTCTCAACCATTTGCAGGTCGGATCTGGGTTGAGATTTTTGACCATTTTGCAAAATTGGGTCTGGTTCGAGTTAGGTCAAACAACAACTGGTCGATGTCAGGTTCGACCCGAACCTAACCTGTGACCCGATTTTAACACTCCTAGTTGCCAAGAACTATTGTAGATAGCCTTCAGATTATATATTTTTGGATGATATATAGAAAATTACGTTGGGATTCAATAGACTTTCACTTTATTTTGTATTCAATAGTGGCTCTATATAGCATATAAATTGGAAGTTTTACTTCAGTAATTCTCCAATCAGATCTTGGGGTCAATCTTGCCACAATCTGACACTGTATGAGTTATATGAAATCAGGTCATATCGAGTTGGGTTATGACAAGCTTGCCACTATTCCAGCGTCGGGGCGCTCCAGGGAAACAATTTTCAAATCTCACAAGCAAGCATTTAGACTCCTGGAATTCACTTCAGATCACCCTTTTCATGCATACAGATCATTCTCAAGCATATGCAAAATATTTCAAACATCAAAATTCAATAGATTAACTA
This sequence comes from Dendrobium catenatum, assembly GCF_001605985.2. Lineage (NCBI taxonomy): Eukaryota > Viridiplantae > Streptophyta > Magnoliopsida > Asparagales > Orchidaceae > Dendrobium > Dendrobium catenatum. The sequence continues at coordinate 686,014 of NW_021318650.1, forward strand.
ACTTCTAATCGGGTTAGACTGATTTGAACAGTACTTTGATCCCGGGATATCACAATTAATCTCCCTTGTTATATCGTCTTTTTCTATGTTGCACGTATATATAGGTTTGAGTGTAGAACACCTTTTGATGAGTGTTGTAGCATAGAATTGTGGTTGCAATATTGTATCAACTTGTGATTTTATTATAGCAGCTTCCTTGCAGTTCAAAATTTATTACCATTAATCAAGCATGCTAGCATATGGTTTTATCTGTTGTTGTCGTTCCTTATACTTGGCTTTTATGTTTTGTTTCAATTTCTACGGGTTGCACGACATCCACTGAGATATTCTGTTGGGCTTTCACAAGAAAGGTTGTATGCCTAAGAATTTACCTTCAAATTGACCAGAACAAAAGTTGGTTAATTTTATGCAAACTATCTCTACTAATCTAGGAAAGATGAGTGTATACATCGATAGTCCGAGCATGCAATTAAATTTTATTTTCCAAAAGTCCCACTATATCTAAGGTGTTGCACGCCACTAGGAAGAGGTGGGCGCCCTTATTAAAGTGACACCATCCAATACCTCCAACCAAATCAGGGAGAAGCAACCATCGGTTGGCACTTTCCAACTAATGTCATCTTTTATTAAGCATTTATATGCTCTATACCTTGTATTTAGGCCTTAGCAAGTATGAGTTATATCAATACTTTTTAATATTGCTCATCTAGCGAAAATAATAGGTGTTCCTGGATCCTGTACATTTTAGTACGATTCATTGATAGTTTGTTCCTGGGTTTTGAACCATTTATTAATTGTGATACCTATATTTAGAGTAATGTGTAAGGAACACATTTTACTTCTTTTTGCCTGTACTTTTCTTGCATCCAATTTAGTAGATACCCAATATTTCAATAATTTCAAATGACATCATTATCTATCAGGAATTATCTTGTGTTGAATACAAAGACTGCTAGAAATACAGCAAGTTCAACTATACCTAGAGTCAGGCTACCAGAAAACACAAACAAGGACTGATAATGCTATGTAAGATGCATGGAGTAAATTTGAGAACATGAATTCTAAAACGAATGCAGTAACACAGAATGGGAGTAGCAGCTACTGAAGATAAAATATGCCAGCAATTTCAAGCATGGTTGTTGTTTGAGTGAAGCAGATTTAAATAAGCAGCATATAAAAGGATTTAAAAATGAACACGAAATGCAACTCTAAACAAGAATAAAGGAAAATATATTATAAAGTTTGTCGGGGTGATAAAGGTCCTTGGATTTGTGTTGTTGAAATAAGGATGAAGAGAAACCATGCAAGAAACACACATAACAAGGATGCACATTGTGACGCTGAACTCATAAACACTCCACATTACAGTGTAACTGTATATGACAATTGAATGAAACAACAAAGAAAATATACTTATGGATTGAAGAAGATAACCCAAGAACCCGTCTTGGCACACATCTACGTGTATGTGTCTGTGAGAGAGAGAGAGAGGAAAGCAGGGGACTTTTTGCAGTTACCTGATCAAAATTTTTTAGCAGACTTCTAGAAGCATTTGGAGATAGATAGAGAAGAAAAAGGAAACCTGCTGGGATCAAATTTCTGTGTGCGCATGTGTGTGAGAGAGAGAGAGACGTAGGGAGTTGAAATTCTGCATTTACCTGATTGAAAAGATCTGCCAGACATGTAAGCAGATTTTCATCAACTTCTGCAACATTTTTGTTATTTGAATAATACTCCAGTAATTGTTCTCTGAAAGGGATGCAAAAATAAAGTGCCTGCACAATTTCATGATTAAAGAGGTTTAGTAACGCAATACGATCCTAAATAAAGAATTCATTAAGGCTTAGAAACAGAAATACATGCATGTAAAAATAATTATGAATGTTTTAAAAGATAGAGAATTTTTACTTGTCGTGAGGTGGGGTATAATCAGCAAGGCACGAGGTAAGCCCCATAAATTTTATATTTTTAATCTTTCATAAATTGAAAAAATATGATCATAAAATCAAATATAAGAAAAATATTAAAATAAATTCCAAAACATTCCATGGGCCAACATCATCAAGTTTTCCACCAAAAGTACGTCACATTATTCTAAACGGTAGTTTGGTTGTAAGTGTTTAGAAATATAATGAATTCAAAATATAATGTAAAGTAAAATCATGCATCTGAAATATTTTTTTTGTGTTTGGTTGCTTGTAAAAGAAATTTAAGAGTAACTTTTTTTTTTGATGTGTTTGATAAGTTACAAAGTAAAACCAATATTTGAAATATGGCAACCACGAGAGCCAATGGTTGGCGGTGCCAGGCAACGGCAGATGAAGTTTCGCATATGCGTTATATTTGAAATTCTCCCAAATTAAGAAAATTTTCAAATACATTGAAAATTAACTATGTGGGGAGTTCCAAAAACAAAAACAAAAACAAAATCACTCTAAATTTGCTTTCTTTCTAATCAAACACCTAAAAATTCGAATCTCCTAAATTTGATTTACTCCACCCTAAGACTTCCATCAAAACATCCCCTAAGGAACTCTTAATTGGGAAAAAGGGAAGCCATTTAACACAGAAAATCACAAAATATTGTCTCATAAAAAATGATAGCTAACTTATGCTTAAAAGTACTATTCCTGCAACTACTTATAATAATTAAATAAAAGCAAATGTTCTACTTAATATTTATTTTATCTATACTACTCCTATGATAGAAATTAGTAGACGTCTGTCAACCATCCACTCCTATCCTAAAGTCCAGCAATAATCAAAAGGCTAGCCAAAGTTTTGTAGAGCTGCTTAAAAAAATCTGAAAGGAAGAAAGGTTGTTTTCTAGAAATTGAGGAGAAGCTACAATAAGTGGAGAAGACTTTGCTATTAAAGAAGATGAAGAAATCAGTGCCTCACCAACCTAAGCATATACAAAGAAAGGACATTACTATAAAGTCAAATCAATCCAGCTGACACACCCAAGTATGAGTGCGGACAATTATAGGAACAAATAGGAGCAAAGAGGAGAGTCCTAGTCCAAGAGCCTCATGATGGTGGAATTCTAACTAAGATGAATGATACAAGAAGCTTTTAAAAACTCAAATCACTAAAAGAATGCTACATCATCAAGCATAAATCTCAACAAAAGAAGACTAAGACAGGGAATGCAATTGATAAAAAATGGGGGCTTAAATGCAAAAGAGCAAATTAAAAATTTCAAACCGAGGGGGAGGCCAAACAAGAGATGCATGGTCCAAGTCCAACTTAAGGAATCAATGAGATACCTAGCACTCCACATAATCCTCCCCTTTTTTCTTATGTTTGGCCACTCCTTAAGAGAGAATTCTAAGGAATATTCTATTATTTTCTTTAAATAATTCCTATCAATTATCAAAATAATTTGTGATAAGCATTTAGATAAGGATTTATTTTATTAAATAGTTCATATTACATGATTCAAATCTATTTTACAAGTACTTTGAGACTTTTACATATTTTATAGATTGCTTTTTTTCGAGTCAAGCTTATCATTTAAAGGACTATAAATAGCCTTGTGAACATACTATTTCGGTCAATCTATGACGCAAATTTAATTCCTTTGCCTCATCCAGCTATCCCGTCTCTCCCTTTCTCTCCCTACAATTGAGTCTCTATCTTGCTCTCTCTCTTTCCTTAAAAAATTGAGCTACACCCTCTTTCCCATCTTCAAAATCCAAAACTACAACGGGAAGCAAGCAAAAATCAAAGGAGTTTGAAGAAAGGAAGCAAGGAGGAGGAAGATTCATATAAAGAGAGGAAAATACCAAAGATGAAGGCCATTAAAAGAGAGGGAAATAACAAAGATGAAGGCCATTAAAAACTCCATGATTGGCAGTCTTCAACTCTCTCAATTTAACGCACTAGTGTATTAGATTTTAAGACTATTTCGGGCGACCTATATTACTTTCATCGATTAAAAACAAGTTTGATTTCATCAATCATAAATAATTCTTTCAGCATTTAGGTTCCTTAGTGATGTTGGAATTAGATGATTTTGGGCTCATTCGATTCACCTCATCGAAATGCTTGATTTGACTATAAATATTCAAGGTTTTGCATTTACATGGTCATCAAATTAATGTCACAAAATTTTCTAATATGCTCCAAGTGATTGATATGGGCTCATTTATGCTTTAGATTATAGCACTTTTAGTGTCGTTGGGTTTTTCTCATCAAGAAGTTCAATTTGACAATAATTTTTTGAAATTGGAGTTCAGAGGGGCTTGAATTTTTCCAAGTGTTTCCAATTCAAATATTCACTGAGATTTGTGCATAATCAAGTCAACTTTTGATGATATACCAAACATGAAAGGAATTAATTAACATGTATGAATTGAGTGGAGACTTATTTGAAAATAATGAGGGCTGGCAAGTAGTGAAAATAGAGAAAATTAGTTGGAGATAATCAATGCTAAATTTGATTCCCACCGCAAAATTCTATTCATTATCCTACATAACTTATCACTTTTTAATGAGGAAATCTAGGAAGGATTTAGCTATTTTAAGATATGGTTCCTATCTTATAATTTCTTTTAAGCTTGAATAGATTGGTTGTTGATACTTTGATCTCTATAATTGATTTCAAGTTTTCAATTTCAAATTGAATGAAATCATAATTCTTACTTTCAAAATATTCTCTTTTGCTACAAATACTGACTGGCTTCCCTTTCCCTCTCTCTACTTATGTCATCCAACCATTGTAAAAGCTGTCTCCAACCAGTACTGAAGCAGAAATTCAATTTGCTCTAATCGGAGCTCCTCCAACGCCTCTAGCAAGTGTCAGCCTTCACCTCCTACAATCAAGGAGTCCATCCAGTACTATCACATTCACTAAAAATATTTGTAACACATACAATTGTTGTCCACTCCTCTAAATTAATATTAACATCGAATTAATTCTATGTTTAGTTTAAAAAAATAGAAATAAGCTCATTATCCTTCAAGGTATTCCATAGAAATTATAATCTCTTGTCCTATAAATTTTCTTCCAGTTCTACAAGCCTTCTTCACCCAAATTCTACATCATATTTTAGTATTAAAGAGTAGTTCCAAGTTCCGACCTCTAGGAAAAGTTTTTCAGGGTTAAGGACTAGGAAGGATCAACTTGATGATTCTATGGAACCTGAGAACTACAACAAGGAGAAGAAACTATAGATAATTGAAGATCTTTTCAATATAAAAAAATATATATCCAAGCAAATGGTTGATCAGTGTTGTAATGAAGGAACAAATGATCACAATGATGATTGTCTTTGAAACTCTTGTTGATATAGTACAACCATTATCTATTCCACCAACTGCTCAAATAAAAGGAGAGAAATTTAATAACAGACAACAACTTACAAAAGCGAGAATCCATCACCAAAGAGAGAAGCTGATAATGATACATAAAGAAGAGAAGACAAAGATATTTACTTGAAGTTAGAGGCAAAATTGGCGTTACCTTACTATGACTGAATCGTCAAACCTGAGGTAATAAACAACTGACTTGAGCTTCTATGAACATATTTCATGTTTAGTACTAAGTCTCTAGAAAATTCACATAATCAGCACAAATCTCAAGGCAATATTTAAATTTGAAACTTTTGAAATTAAATTCAAGATTGTCTGAACTCCAATTTCAACAAACTTATAATTGAACTGAATGTATAGACGAGACAAAGCAATAGACATTACAACCGATCCAAACCCACTTCAAATGAGCTCAAATCAAGCAAGCGAAACATATTTTAAAACTTCAGAACATTAATTGAATGACCAAATGATCTCCAATTCTGTCATGCAATAGCGACTCAACGAGATGAATTAAATGAGTTTAAAATCATTTGATTATGATATCATTAAGACATTCAGGTGTTTTATAAATAACCTATAATCAAGGAGATCAATGTAAATCATATGACAGAGACTTTTAAATTCTCACAAAATGTACCAAAATGTCTCTCTCAAAAAGCCTATAAAATGTGTTCCATTCTCTACAGGAGATGAGGTTCGAGAGCTGAGAGAGCTAAAGAATTCTCGCATTTTTTGATAATCACCACCGACAACTATCATCAGCAATCATCGTCACCATCTCTAGAGTTTCATCATCCGACTTATTGTTGTTTGACTATTGATATCTAAACCTATTGTTGGGGTTATTCTCAATTGTGTATAGTCTCAACTCCTTCAATTGTGCAAAAGAGAGGATTCTTGTATCTTCCATCATTTAGTGGATTCATTCAACTGCTTGCGATTTGTCCCCTTCTTGGGTTTTCTGCATAAAAAAATCTATGGTCTCGCACAGTTGTTATCTATTTTGACTAGATAGTCTAGATGTTTACGAAGCAAAGATAATAAATACACATTCTACCACCGCAAATTTTCTAGCACTTAATAAGTACGTTTGAAGTTATCCTCACATGATTTAATATGGTAGAATTCATAATAAAAAAACTATGATTTGTCAAACTTAACATGGCCAGAGTTTAAGAGAATTTTAAAAGCTCAATTCTATTCCATTAGACACAAAAAAGTGCATATAATAACAAATTTGAAGTGGGATAACATGCAAAATGTAAATGAATACATGATAAATTTAGAAATTTTTATTGAATGAAAAGTTTGTATTCATTAAATATGAGGTAGGGTTTCATAAAAGCCTTTGCACAAGCAATGTATTTAAGCAAACTATTACAACTGCCAAATTTTGTAGACTATATTCAAGATAGTAACAACAACGATAACAACAACAAGCATTTATCCTACTACGTGGGGTCAGCTACATGAATAATTTTTTCCATTGTGTCCTATTAATAGTCAAATCCGCATTTAAATCTAATAAAAAATATCATTTCTATTATTTTCTGCCCAACTCTTTTGAGGTCTACCTCTATTTTTTTAACATATGTTGAATCTAATATGCCTACTCTCCTAATAAGGTCATCGAAAGGTTGATGTTTTATGTGACCAAACAATCTAAGCTGAATCTCTCTAATCTTATCTGACACTAACACTGGCGTATATTTTTCATATTTAAAAGAAGAATATTTATTAATCAAAAAAAAAATCAAAGTAAGAAAATGGCATTTCAAATCATTAGATGCACCATGGAGAATATCCTTCACTCCAAGCTGCAGCATCCTCCGAAAAAAAACGCATCCTAACAACCAAGTACCTCTTTAAAAATTCAAATTCAATTCATGCAACTTTCCATCAAACCTAGTTTTATAATGGATAAAACATATATCAAACTATAACTGCTGAAGAAATGCTTAAATTTTATCTAGATTACATAAAAAAGGAAGAAGAAACTTCCCTTAGGTCGACTGCATCCATATCACAGTGCATTAGTAGAAAACAGCACCAAGATAGAAAGGAGAAATAATTGAACAGAACAAAGGCACTATACGACCATAAAATGGACTGCAACTTTCAATCATCAGCATCAAATCACTCACAATCTTCATATTATCATAAAAAGGGAAAACCAACATCTAAAGATAAGCTACTCTAAATCATTTGTCTATATTCAGAAATAAATCAATCCAAATAAATAGTCCAAATTATAAGAGAAACTTGGACAAAAGGATCGCGAATCTCAAACTATTTCGATCACATATTTAACCAAGTCAAATCAAACTTCTGGAAACGAGGACAAGACCTGCAAGACACTATTGCAGTAACAAGTATTGCCGAAATTCTCGAGTCCAAAGTATCTCTCGCCTTCGGGGAACTGGTCTCCGAGTGCCTTCTCGAGTTTGGAGGCCGTGGCTCCCATAACCATCCACCTCTTCCACGCCACCCTCGCAGTCCTTTCGTATACCGCCGCCCGGCGAAGAGCAAAAGCGAAGACGACGGCAAAACCCTACCTCTAGCTGCGCGCCCACCTGATCAGCTCGGACGGAGAAGACAAGACCACCGAGAAAATCTCTTCCGTTTACAATGGCTGTTAGGGCCGCAAATGAGACCTGGGGACTGGGGTCCCAGGCAGGCCGGTCCGCCACGTTATATTGCTTTCCGGGTTCTAATGTTTGTCAAATTTCACTAAAACTCCTCATCCTAAAACTTCTCCACAAATATTACGGTAAAGGCATCTTTTGTTAAAAAAAATATTGGGATCATGATCAAATATAAAATTTTCATATAAATTTCAAATTTGAACATGCTTAAGAGATTATAATGATTGATATATCATCAAAAAAATTATTTTGATCAGTCACAAATCTTGATGCAAAAATTAAGTAGGAAGCTTCAAAAATTAAATTCGAGACCATCTGAACTCCGATTTCAGTAAATTACAGTCGAACTAAACGTCTCGAAAATATGTCATTTGGAAGGTTCAAACCAAATTCAACTCAATCCGAGCCCAAACTAGTCCAAATCAATGACCCGAAGCACATTTGGAAGGTTCAATCAATATTTTGATTACCAAACAATTTTAAAATATGGCATGCTTATAATCGAATCGAACGACTCGACGAGACGAATCCAATGAGCTCAAAATCTTTAAATTCTGATATCATTAGAGCCTTCAAATGCCTGATAAACAATCCATGATCAAGGGATTCAACATTGGCCGTACATTCAAACCACTGCTGAAGTTCCGACCAAACTTTGAAGAAGATAATGAAGAAAGCCCTCTCGCCACTAGACTCTTCATTAACCACTGCCGAAGTTTCGACCAAACTTTGAAGTGAAGCCAGAATTTTACCCGACGTTCAAGTGACGCTGGAATTCTGCCCAATTTCCAAGTGAACCTGGAATTCCGCCCGATCTCCAAATGATACTGGAATTATGTCCGACCTCCAAGTGACTCCGGAGTTCTGCCCGACCACCCAATGTCGCCGGATCTTCGATCCTTGTTTGTAACTACATTTAAACCCAAGAGTTGATTATTCTAATATGATTGTCCTAAATTTTAGAGATGACTTAGTCATTTGTACTCCAATTAAACACTTGTGAAATCTTTTCAGTTGGGTAATGCCCCGTGATTTTTCCCCTTTTCTTAGTTTTCCACGTAAAAATCCATGTGTTTTTTATGTCCGACCTCCAAGTGATTCTGAAGTTCTGCCCGACCACCCAACGTCACCGGATCTCCGATCCTTGTTTGTAACTACATTTAAACCCAAGAGTTGATTATTCTAATATGATTGTCCTAAATTTTAGAGATGACTTAGTCATTTGTACTCCAATTAAACACTTGTGAAATCTTTTCAGTTGGGTAATGCCCCGTGATTTTTCCCCTTTTCTTAGTTTTCCACGTAAAAATCCATGTGTTTTATTTTTCTTCTGTTTGTGTGATGGATATCCATACAACGCTGAGATAAAAAATTCTAACTCTATCGCCGCGTATATTCTAGCCCGCAACAATGATAGTTTTATGATGCATTATAAAGATTAAGGTTTTATTTGGGATGATTTTTTAATTACTTTATAAAGTAATTTTTTAGTTGTTGCGAGCTAAAATATAAGCAGCGACAGAGTTGGAATTTTCATCTCAGCATTCTACGGATATCCAGCACACAAACAAGGAATTCATAAACACATGTTTTTTTTTTTTTTTGCATAAAAAATCTTATAAAATATGATAAACCATAGGGCCACAATCAATTGAAATGATTTCACTATTGTTTGAATATATTATAAATGACTTATCTATCCTATTGAGGATGATCATATTACAACAATCATCCGTCGGGTTGAAATTTAGTGACGAACAAAAATCGGTCGAAATCCAGCAACGTTTGGTGGTCGAGCGGAAGTCTAATGTCAGTTGGTGATTGGGCCGATGTTCGGCATCAATCGATGGTCGGGCAGAAGTCTGGCATCAGTTGGTGGTCGGGCGGAAGTCCTGCGTCGGTAGGTGACCGAGTCGATGAGGTGTTTGGTGGCAAGAAAACTCTAGTTTCTCTTTCTTCCTTCTCTTCCATGCTTGAGTCCCCTTCCAAGAGAAATGAGCACTCTATTTATAGTTTTATGAGAGAGACACGACTAGTAAATATGTGGGAGATTAAGATTAAGTTGGAAGTGATTTGAATGGATGGCTGATATTTGATCCCCTTGACCCTGGACTGTTTACTAGTTATTTGAATGTCTTAATGATATCTGAATTCGACGATATTGTGCTCATTGAATTCGTATCGTCGAGGTGCTCAATTCTATTATAAACATGCTATGTTTGAAAATCGTTTGTCCATCCAATTTATGGTTTGAACTTTTCAAATGCACTTAGGATCTTTGATTTGCATCCATTTGGGCTCGGTTTGAGTCAAATTTAGTGTCGTTGGGTTCGTATATTTGAGACGTTCAGTTCAACTGTCAAGTTGTTGAAATCAGAGTTTCGATGATCCCATATTTAATTTCAGAAGTTTTCAACTTTATTTTGCCTCAAGATTCGTGTTCGTTCAAGATAATTTTTGGTGATATATCATTAGTATAAATATTTTTAGTTTAAAAAAATTTTGTACTAAAAAACTGTTTTAGAAAATAGTAAGAGAGCCGCTCCAAACCAAACCTAAGATTTCAGCTTTCTTATAGCTTTTTAAAGCTGTTTTTTAAATACAAAATTTTTATACTAAAAAGCCGTTTTAGAAAGTAGTAATAAAGGCGTCCCAAATAAAACCTAAATAAATTTTAAAAAATATTTAAAATGACCATCTCACCCTCGTGCAGGCATGGTGGTCGTGCTGTCGTGCATGAGTCCACTCCATGGATGCGGCCCGTTGAACAGACTGTTAATTTAAAGTTTTACAAGTCTCGTGGGCCACATCAACCATTTTTCTCATTTGAGTGCTCTCAAGCAAACAAATAAATGGAGAGGCATCACAATGTTGCGAGCATGGCTAAATTTCTGGCGGTGTTAAGTGAACACAGCATAATTTTCGGCAAGCTGTGTTTCCTCGGTAGTGATGTAAATAAGGGGAGTCGAGTATCTGCTTAATTAAGTTGAATTTCTTTAGTTTTTATTGAGTTCGAGCTCGACTAGAACTCGTTTACTAAGCTCGATCTCTACTCGTTAAAAAATTTGGAGGCTCCGACTTGTTTAAAAAGCTTGAGTTTGACTTGATTTTTTAGCCTGATTTCTTAGTTCTAAATTAAATTTTATTTTAGAATTAATTTATATTAAATACATTATTTAATATAAATACAAATTAATTTTTATATATATTTTAAGTTAATTGAACAGCTCAATGAGCTCTTGAGCCAAGCCAGACTGAGCTCGAGTATAGGCTTGAGCTCAAACTTGTGTTGGATAAGTTTGACTCGTGAGTTCGTTAACAAGTCGAGCTTAAACCAACTCAACTCACTTACACCCATATTAGCTAGTAATACCAACACATAATCCACTAATTTTTTACAATTTTTGTAGGGAGATCCCACTAGTGTTACCATCGAAACTTAATCCGGCGTAATTTTACTTTTTTGTGTGTTTTTTGAGGGATTGTAATTCTTCTTGAAATTATATCGCTCATCAATGGTCAAAATTTTCAATCATCATTGATACGTCCACCAAAAATTATCTTGATCGGGCACGTTCTCGATGCAAAATAAAGTTGGAAACTTCAGAAATTAAAATTGGGACCATATGAACTCCGCTTTCAGCAAACTTATAGTCGAACTGAGCGTCTCAATAATATGAACCCAACGACACCAAATCCAACCCAATCCAAGCCCAAACTGGTCCAAATCAAGGGTTAAAATCTCTGTTGGAAGGTTCAAATCACAATTTGAATTATCAAACGGTTTCCAAACATAACATGCTTATAATCGAATCGAGTAGCTCGACGAGACGAATCCAACGAGCCCAAGATCACCAAAATCCGACGTCACTAAGACATTCAAATGTTCATCAAACGGTCCTTGATTAAGGGATTCAACATCAGCCATCCATCTAATCAATCATCATTTACCCTTGATCTCTCACCTATTTACAGGTCATGTCACTCCATAAACCTATAAATAGACTCATCATTTCTCTTGAAAGAGGACAAAACAAGAAGAGAAGGAAGAAGCTCCTCCTCGACTACCGCCTAAGTTCCACCAGACCACCGCCTGACGTCGTTGCTCCGCTGGACCACCACTTAACGCCCTCACCCTTGCTGGACCACCGCATGAGGCCCTCACCTCCGTCGGACCACCGCCGCGAATACTTCAAGACGCAACAATTATATTCCATTGTTCTCAAAAGTTGATTGAATATAGACTTTTATATCCAGAATAGCTTTTGATTGGGTCATTTTGAAATAAATATAATTCAAGATGAAACTAAATAATATTTATTTATTTGACGCAGATTAAGAGATTGTACTCAAATAATAAGGTTAGCACAACGAGGTTGCATGACATAATCATGCAATGACAATCATATGACTACATACGAGGGATGATAGATCTTATGCTCATTAGATTCAAAGATTGTTTGATTTTTTAATTAATATCTCAAAGTTTTGATTATATTTTAAATACTTGATTTTAGCTTATTTGATTCAAATCAGTTCACTTCTGATATCACTAAGTTCCTTTCTTGAAAACGTTTGGTTCGATTGATTTTGAATTTAAGTTAAAATTTCTTTAATTAAAACATCAATATTTGATTGGATAAATTTTCTAAACCCAAACCAAAAACTATCTTATACATTGAGATAAATAAAATAAAATAAAATAAAATAAAATATATTTATGTAATTTTGTTTGGTTGAATAAATGGGTGAGGGATAAAGGTATTAGGGGTCAAAATATGGAACTTTTATTTGGTCCGGTCACAGGATATAGCTCTACGTTCGGCCGCCAATAGAATCGCGCCACGCGTTCTCACTATTTATCGCGCAGCCCGACAACCCGACCCAGAACAGGCCCAGGATGGCTCGGTATTTCTTGATTTTGCTAGGTATTGGTCGATTTTGTTCGGCAATAATCAATACCTAGCAAATACCGAGCAAATACCGAGAAATACCGAGTTGTACCGAGTTTTTCTAGAAAAACTCGGTACAACTCGGTATAGAAAAATTCGGTAAGAAAAAAACTTGGTACAACTCGGTATTTCTTGGTATTACTCGGTATTTGTATTTCTCGTTATTGTCAAGCAATACCTAGCAATACCGAGCAAATACCGAGTAATACCCCGCATTACGCGAACATAGCATTCCCAGGTTCTGGTCCGGGTCAAGTCGTCAGGCCGCGCAGTAAAGAGTAAGAGCATGTGCCGACATGCTATTGGCGGCCGAACGTAGCTCTACGCCCGGTCAGAGGACGTAATAATTGTTCCAAAATATGACCCGACCCAAAACATAACGCAAATATGACTCATAAAATTTCAGATTCGTATCAACCCATTTAGCATAGGAATGAAATTCGGGTTCTAGATTTCAACCCTATTAAAAAATTGGATCGGGCCAAACGTTTTCTTAATCATGTGATATTTATAATATAATAACAATAAATAATTTAATTTGATACTATCTATCGTGCTTAGATAATATATTCATCATTGTACAAGAAGATTGGCTACTCTTCTTCTACACCGCGGCCTCCAGACCTGTGCTTATATATAACTCAGAAGAGTAAAAAATCAGACTGAGAAACAGTAGCAGAGAAAGAAGAAGGAAGCCGGAGTTCCTGCTCTCAGTGAGCGAATCATAATGGTAGAGACGGCGGTTGACCGGCGGCTGGTCCAGGAGCTGGCTAGGAGCGGCGGTGAGCTACCAGCCCAGTTCGTCCAGAAAGAGGAGAATCGTCCGATCGGTTCTTCACCGCCGGCTTCCGGCGTTCCCATCGTCGATATCGGCCGTCTCTTCGAGTCGGGTGAGGAGGCCCTCCGGCTCAAGTCAGGCCTCCAAACATGGGGCCTGTGCCAGGTTGCTTTTCTTATCTTATGCATAATAAGCCCTTATTGGTGAATCATATAAAAATTAAGCATCAGTTATAATTGATTCATAAAATATGTTGTCCAGTTTGTCCTGATATGGATACTTGTTGCTGGATCATATGATAATTAAGCTCGTCCGATGAATCTATATTGGGTCATCCTTTTAAGTTAGTCGCGTCGGAGTTTATGATCACTAGGTTCATCATCTGCAACGTTAGCTGCTTAAATTGGAAACATGCCAAATACTTAGTCAAACCATTATATGACTCTAATGAAATATTGCTATCATCAGGTTTATGAGGTTAATGTTCTCCCCTTGTCTTGATTTTGATAAATAAATATTGCTTCAAGAAGGATAAAAGCATGAGCGCAAAAATAAGTGGTGCTCATGAATTTTCTAAATGCACACACTTATGAAACATTTGTCTATTACAATAGTTACATTTATGTTGAGCCAAACATGCAAAAGAGATTTATCATGATTTTTATCATGCTTACAATAAAAATAAATAGATGTAACATTGCAGCTTGGATTTGCAATATTAATTGTGTGGCATGGATACAAGTGCCAGTGCTAGTAGAGGTAGTAATAGTTATGCCATTAATTTGAGCTTTAAGAGTAACATTTTCTTTTCAATCATAGAACATGACTTAATCATATCATAAAATTCATTCTATTATGATTGAGTGATACATTTTCATCCTTTAAAATCTCAATACTATAACTAAAAGATGTTGAATATTTCTTCGAAGTAAGATTTTTTTTTTCTTTCAAATCTTAAATTCATATGCAAGCTCATCAAATGCATTGGGGAAAATCATTTACCTAATCTTTGAAATTGTGCACTTCTTATTCATCTTGCGCCATGCTGCAAATATAAGGGTTTTTTTTTATTTATTTTAATATAAATTTTAATGCTGCAAATATAAGTTTGAATTTTTCTTTGTCTTCACTTAGGTTTTACAATTTAATCCACTTCAAGTTGCCTTCATACCATCGACCCCTTCGGGATGGTTCTTGAGGAAAAGTCATCTCTTCTTCATCATTGTCTTCCTAAAGTTTCTTTCCTTTTAGATTAGCCCTTGGACTAGCTGGTGGAGCCTTCGATTGCACCTTGATTGATTTCCTCATTATGACTTCCATGTTCTCGAATCGGTTTTCCATCCGGGTTTTCGGATGACGGACTTTCTTTCATTCATGAATATTTTTGCTCCATCCCAGCCTTGAATTGTTCCATCTCTCTTTCCAACGCCTCTGTCTTCTTCGCAACCATTCACGGATTTAGGTTTCAAATTGCAAAAACAATGATGAAGGGTCTTCAATTAGCAAAAAACATCAAAGGAAATGATTTTTGTAATAGATTTCAACAAGCAGAGGACAAAGTTTGGTCCAAGACGCGGCTCTGATACCAATTTGATATGCCTTGAAGACGAAATTAGCAAGAAAAGATAGTAAAAACATAAAAAATGAGAAACGATGACTGATTTTTTATATTAAAAGTTCAACATCAAAACAAGATACAATGATATACTATTAGAGAGGTCGATTGTCTCTCCCACTTGACCTAGACGACACTAGGAAGCCCTCAAAAAAACCTCCAGAAAAAACTTCTGCAAACTCTCTAGACAAAACATGAAAAATAAACCCAAGAATCAATCCTAAATAAACCCCATAATTCCCCCCAAAAGCAGCCCCCTTCCTTAATTAATTTCCTTCTCTTTCTCTATTTTAAAATTAAAATTCTTTACTTTCTTATTTCCCCTTCTAGTATATTTAATTAGATCTTTGCCGGGCCCCACAAGGAGGGCTGAACCTGCTGCCTTTTCTCATAACAAAATCACAAATGGGAATATTCAAAATATAACAACACACAAGAATTGAGAGAAAAATCTAAATTTTCTTGATCATTGATTGCTCAATTTTTGTTCATTCCTCGTAGTCCTATTTAAAGTCCATGAAAGATCCAAAATTAGCAATTCTTCATAATCTTTCAAAATCTAGCCTGGTACTGTAAGTTTCAGCTCCAAAAACTTCGATTCTAGCAAAAATAAGTTTACAAACTTGATTTCAACCAAAACAGTAAATTTCATCTTTTATATTTTATTTTCATCAACGTTTCAGCAATTTTCATGCACCCAAGTACAATGAATACTGGAAAATGAAGGACATCAATAATCAAGCACTGCTACAATACCCATATAAGAAAACTTTGTAGATGGAAAAAATTAGCATAGCTATAGTTCTAGAAAGAGCAGCAAACTCAAATATGATTTTGATGCTCGTCGAAGGAAAATCCTAAGATGGAGGATCATATCTAAAAGCTGCAACCTCTTATAGCTATAGTAATTATATCGCAAGTCATAAAGGAAACCCGGAAGCAATCAATAGAAGTAAACCGACAATCTCTTTATATGGAAATCAACGGCTATTAATGGAGATCAACAGTCGTAACAATACTAAATCAATGACAAACAGTGAGTTTTCAAATCAGTGGATGGAATAAATACAAGACTATATATGCGCACTAAAGCAGTGAATTGGAATTAGGTTAACTAAGGAATCCAAGAGTTGCATTGGAATGAGTTGCATAAGGAAACAAAACGTAAATAGGTAATCTATACACTTGAGAACACAACTCGCTCTCATGAGAATCAGCACCATAGGCAGCTGTTATGCACTCGGAAATATAAAACTAATAATTAGAACAACAATAGTCCAAATGATTTATTTTTTAATGAATTAACTTTCATATTTGCATCAATAATCCATTCAAATACATTGACCAAACCAGATAAAGATTTATTACATCAAATTACTATTGAGGCCTCTAAACTCGTGGGGTTACATGTTTAAGTTTAGCATTCAAATTCATGACTAAAGCAAACATTGTGTTTGAAAAGGGAAAGTTATTGCCAGGCAAGTTTTTTTTAACAGCTATAATATATTTGGTTGGGGGAGTTTTGTTTGTAAGAGCTCAGATAACTCAGCCGCAATTCTGTCATGACGTTTCACTGTACTCATTTCGGTTCTTGGTTCTTGCCAGCCAACGTCTCTCTTTCTGTGCCTATATATACTTGTATTCTTCTCATATGTAACTATGAATGTCTAATATCAATTTCCCTGTTCATCTCCTACTCTTACGTTTCTCAAGAACTCTCCGTCTCCAGCGAGACAGAGTTCTTTCATCATATCAGAAGATCGCTTCAACCGCTAGCTCTTCGTCTTCTTATGGCCGATCAAGGTTCGGCAACATCTCCACCAATGCATTCCAATCTCTCTTCCTCATCCCTCTCCGAACTCACCATTCCTGCCCCCTTGAAATTTCTAATTTATAATCTCAAGAATCTTGTTCCAAAGATCCTCACAAATGAGAATTATGCGATTTGGCGTCTACAACTTCTTCAACATTTCACCGCCAATGGATTCAACAATCATCTCACCGGAACCGCAATTTGCCCTCCCGAAACATCCGACGCAGACTACAACACGTGGAAATTAATCGATCGCAACCTTCTTTCCACGATCTTGTCCGCAATCTCCCCATCCATGCTACCTTACATTCTTTCGCTTACCTCGGCTCACGAGGTCTGGGCCACTCTCGAAAGAAGACTCCAAACAACCAGTCGGTCTCGTGTGATCCAGCTCAAGAACGAGATTCATCAAATCCAAATGAAATATCAAACGATGCAGTAATATCTCGCTCAAATCAAGATCCTCGTCGACAATATCGCCGCCGCCAGCTCAACAATCGACACCAAGGACATAATCTTGTACATCTTGAACGGTCTTCCGAGCAGCTACAACCCATTCAAGAAAGCGATAAGAACGTCTTTGAATCCCATAAATCTAGACATTCTCTACTCTTTGCTATGCAGTGAAGAGATCAATCTTCACCACGAGCAGCTCAAAGAAACACAATCTCCCTCTAACACGGTCGCACTGTTCTCCGCCTGCAACAACTCCAATCGCGGTCGCAACAACAGGAACCAAGCTCGCGGCTCCAACCAACATCCTTCATTCAACCATCACGCCTCCAATCCAGGATCCTCATCTCCGATATACCGTCCTATATGCCAAATTTGTAGCAAAATAGGACATTCAACAATTAATTGCCGGCATAGATGCAATCCAAAGCATGCCCCCACCTCCTCGCGTGCATCTCGTGCACTTCTTGCATATCAACCTGCAACCTTCACCTCCGATTGGGTTATGGACTCGGGTGCCACTTCTCATCTCACATCTGACGCATCAAACCTCCAACACTCAACTACCTAGAATGGCCTCGACTCCGTCTCCATAGCCAACGGCACTAACATTCCCATTTATCACACCGGTCAAGGAATCCTACCGCTACCGGACTCCTCACGTAAGCTTCACCTACGAAATCTTCTCTACATTCCGTCCTTGTCATATAATCTTGTCTCCATTTCCAAACTAACGACTGGCAACAACATCTCTGTTTCTTTTGCTGCTCACGGGTTCGTTATTAAGGATATGCAGGACAATCAGCCCCTTCTACATGGTCGCAATTTTGACGGCCTATGCACCATTTGACGTCCAACACAAGTCAAAACACCGCCCTTAGCACCACCACGACCTCCATCTCTCGCTGGCATGCACGTCTTGGTCATCCATACGTCTGCCTTCTCTGATTGCTCGCACAACAAATTCCTAAACTACGGAACTCATCTTCTTCTATTTCTTTACATTCTTGCACCTCTTGTAACGTGGCAAAAAGCCACAAACTCTCTTTTCCCAAAAGCACTTCTACTTACAATAAAAATTTTCAACTTGTTCACTCCGACGTTTGGGGGCCAGCCCCCCAACCCTCTATAAATGGATACAAATATTATGTTTTATTCGTCGATGATTACACACGTTTTTTGTGGCTATACTTAATGACCTCCTAGAGCGAAACCTTCTCCAAATTTCAAAACTTCTTAACTCTAATAAAAAAAAATTCAACAATACAATTCAAACTTTCCGTTCATTCGGAGGCGGAGAATTTATGAGTAACCACTTCCGCAACCACCTTCTCCAACACGGGATCACCCATCACATTAGTTGCCCCTACACCCCCGAGCAAAACGGCATCGCAGAGTGCAAACACCGTCATCTTCTGGACCTCACTCGGGCTCTCCTTCACGCTGCCAATATGCCTCATCAGTTCTGGGCCGAGGCTGTATCAACCGAAAACTATCTCATTAATCGCCTTCCATCAAAAGCCATATCTCTCGGCACCCCCTATCAAAAATTATATGATCACCCACACACTTACAATCATCTTCGAACTTTCAGCTGCTCCTGTTTTCCTTGGCTTCGCCCTCAAGCCTCTACCAAGCTATCTCCCAGATCTTAAGAATGTGTTTTTCTCGGCTACTCTTCCCTCCACAAAGGTTACCGCTGTTTCAACCCAACCAACAAACGTATCTATATCTCCCGCCATGTCGTCTTCCAGGAGCATCAATTTCCTTTTCAGTCATCCTCAACAAATTCACAAAACACCTCCCAATCCTCAACTTTCTCACCTCTCCTTCTCGTACCACCCTCCACCATATCAACACAACAACTCTTATACACAAATCCTACCCAGAACCAACCATTGAATTCACCCTCTTGTCCCACTACGTCACACTCAATCACTAGCCAAAACAGCAACCTGTACATTCCCACATCTAACACCCTCATGGCACCCACTACACAACCACCAATTCAAACCTCCACACATCCAATGCAAACTCGACTCAAACCCGGCATATCCCTACCAAAACAAATTCTGGATTTATCTGTCACTCTTTCAACTGTTCCAGCCTCCTACTCTCAAGCGGCTAAGCACCAACACTGGAGAAAGGCCATGTCCGCCGAATACATGGCACTCCAACAACAAGCTACTTGGTCGCTCGTCCCTCTTCCACCCAACAAGCCCATTCTTGGATGCAAATGGACGTTCAAAATTAAGAGACAACCAAACGGACAGATCGACCGTTACAAAGCCCGCTTGGTCACACAAGGTTGCTCCCAACAATTTAGAATCAACTACACCGAAACATTTAGTCCTGTAGCCAAGATGCCCACCATCCGTATTCTCATCACCCTTGCTCTTCACAAAAACTGGCCTATCCTTCAACTAGATGTCTCTAACGTTTTTCTCCACGGCGATCTCCACGAAGAGGTGTTCATGAAACAACCACCTGGCTTCGTTGACTCTCAACATCCTGAATACGTTTGCAAACTACATAAATCCATTTACGGTTTAAAACAATCAGCGAGGCAATGGTTTAAAAAACAGACCAAATTCTTACTGACATTTAGTTTCACTTTTAGCAAACCAGATCCTTCACTGCTCTTATACAATAATGGCTTCACCCAGCTCCTTGTGTTGATCTACATTGGCGATATCCTCGTCACCGGAAATGATACATCAACAGTCTAGAATCTACTCCAACAACTCAATTTTGCATTCAGTGTTAAACAACTGGGAGACATCTCATTATTTCTCGGCATACAGGTAACCAAAAACTCCAAAGGCTACTTTCTAACTCAGCAACACTACGTAGCAAACATTCTTAAAACAACTGGTTTCGAACATTGCAAACCCACTCTCACCCCAATGTCCATGCAACGACCAATAAGCAAACCTGACAATCAACACTTCGTCGACCCATAACTATACTAAAAGCTGGCAGTTTCCCTTCAATACCTCTCCATCACTCGCCCCGACATCGCCTTCGCCACCAACACCGTCTGTCAACACATGGTTCAATTAGCTATGACACCCAGATTATGCTAGGTGACCTACAACTACGTACCTACGCGGATGCAGACTGGGTCACAGATACGTCCGATAGAAAATCTATCTCCGGCTTATGCACCTTTCTCGGCAACAGTCTTATTTCATGGTCCGTTAAGAAACAGGTAACAATCGTCAAATCCTCCACTGAAGTATAATACTGCTCCATCTCATCCGCCACTTCCGACGTTCTCTGGCTATGACGTCTCATAGCTGAACTATACATACATCAAAACTCCTCCACAACAATATACTGCGATAACACCTCAACTATAGCCCTCGCCAACAATCCAGTCTTTCACGCTCAGACAAAACACATCGAGATTGACTACCACTTCATTAGTGGACACATTCAGGCAAAACAAATCAACATAGCTCACATCAACTCCACCGACCAGATAGCAGACATACTCACCAAACCGTTATCCGCCCCTCGATTCGCCAATCTACGATCCAAATTACTAATCTGCTCTCAAGATGATCAATTTGAGGGGGACTGTAAGAGCACAGATAACTCAGCCGCAATTCTGTCATGACGTGTCACTGTACTCATTTTGGTTCTTGGTTCTTGCCAGCCAACGTCTCTTTTTCTCTATCTATATATACTTTTATTCTCCTCATATGTAACTATGAATGCTTAATATCAATTTCTCTGCTCATTTCCTACTCTTACATTTCTCAGGAACTCTCCGTCTCCAGCGAGACAGTGTTATTTCATTATTTGCATATTTATGTCATGGAGATGAACGTGGCTACTTTCTACATTTATGCATAATAGAGCCATGCAATTAAATTTACACTCACGAATGAAATTTATTCTTAAACTTGCTTATATTCATGTTCTAGATTATGAAGTTTCTGTAAGTAAAAGAAGTTAAACTCTTAAACATCGAGACTCCTTTTGCTATAATGTTTGAAATTTCATTTAAAAAACTCTACAACTAAGCATGTTAATCCCAGAGCAAATTATAGAATGAGTGACCTACTGGGAAGTTACATCAACATGACAAAACTGTGAGGCTCTTAGGTCAAAGCGGACAATATCTTAATAGTTAAGAGTTTGGGCTGTTAAAAATGGTATCAGATCAATACATCAGCTGAAAGATGGGAACTAAGTGTCATACAAGACAAAGTGCTACGTCATGGGAGCCACCTCTTGAATCTTGTATGGGACAAAGTACTACATGACGGGAGCCACCACTTGAACTTGTAGGGGTCACCTCTAGATTTTTATATGCTTTGTGGATGATTCTGGGATAAAGATGTTGACGATGACGTTAGTTACTTAAGTGTGGGAGATTGTGAAATCCCTTAAGTAAAAGAAGTTAAACTCTTAAATATCAAGACACCTTTTGGTGTAATGGTTGAAATTTTATTTAAAAAACTCCACAGTTAAGCGTGCTCATCCCAGAACAATTCTGAGATGGAACAATTCTGAGATGGGCGACCTACTAGGAAGTTACACCAATAGGACAAAACCATGCGGCTCTTAGGACAAAGCGGACAATATCTCGATAACTAAGAGTTTTGGTTGTTAAATTTTGAAATTCACTTTATTGTATAATCGGCATTTAGATTTATCAGTTGATGTCTGGTATTAGTATTAATGTATTATTATCATGCTTCTATATTTTCCTACTGACAATATGCTGATGTATTTTTTTCTACTATTTATATGCAAAGAGAGAAAAATTGTTTTATCTTGAATTTTACTTACTGAAAAATATATCCATAAAGCTCAATGGATAAATTCAAATAGAAAAAGCTGGTTTTGTATTATGCAGGTTGTAAGCGATGAGTTGTCGACCAATTTCCTTGATGAGGTGCGGAGCGTGGGTAAAAAGTTTTTTTATCTTCCTAAAGAAGAGAAACTGAAGTATGGGAACCTCACTGATGATGGGGAATTTAAATTGGAAGGATATGGAAATGATATAGTGGTAACAAAAGATCAAGTCCGTGACTGGAATGATCGTCTTTATCTGTTGGTGGAACCAGAATGTGCGAGAAGTCTAGAACTTTGGCCTGATAATCCAAGCTCTTTTCGGTATTAAACGATTTTATTCTACAGTATAAAATTTAATTTTTTACATTCTGTCTACAAAATTAAGAGCATATTCCTGTATGGTCCATGAGAGGTGCCCATGAAATCTAATTTTTTTCTATTAGGTGGTATTTATTTTAGCACATTTGACTTTTTTTAAGTTAAAAAACACATTTTAAAAATGATGAAATTTTTTATTCCTCATTTGGAATATATAATGCCTTTAAGCTTACAAAATCTAAAATGCAATCATAATATTTTTCACTCGCAAAATGATTAAAAATAAAATCATCATTTTGTTATGT
This sequence comes from Dendrobium catenatum, assembly GCF_001605985.2. NCBI lineage: Eukaryota > Viridiplantae > Streptophyta > Magnoliopsida > Asparagales > Orchidaceae > Dendrobium > Dendrobium catenatum. Next base: position 709,021 of record NW_021318650.1, read on the forward strand.
GTGGAAGTTGATTGTGTTGATCAATCGGATTATTTTATTGCCTTGGACCTCAGTTTGTCGTGCTTATTGGGGGATGCAGGGGTTTACCCCCCCTGGTTGGGTTCAGTGCTTTTGCACGTGGAATTCCCCCCGCCGACACACGCATTGGCGCTGCGCACGAATTCGAGCGCCCCAAGCAAAGTGCACCTGAACGCCCTAGTGTTGAATGACAGAGAGCAAAACTTATTTCTCCCAATTTTCATAGTGGATTTCTTGGTGTGGTGTGGCTCAATGATTTTTTTCCCTATTTTGTATTTTTTCATGTTAAATCTTAGTGTCCTTTTCTTTTTGCTTCTTTAACATTATTGCTTGTTTCAATTGTGGTGTTTACTCCACATCCCCAACACAGATTTAAAAAATGCTTTTTAACTCATAAACAACCAAATGAGCCCTTTATTACTTTCCATATGAACTCGGGGGCTGATCGTATTCTACTCACTGTTCTAGCACATCTGACATTTGATATTTTAGTTTTTGCATCTGCTTTTTGCGGAAGAAATTATGTGTTTGAACGATTTTATAATTTTTTTCTCTGTCTATGATTGAAACCATCAGTAGCCATTAGCTATTATGATCATCTTTTGCTGTAAACCAATTAAATATGGTCTCAATCTGTCTTGAAAAATGATACTGGGTTGGAAAACAAGAAGTTTCTTTAACTAGATTGTTTAAATAATTAATGGTTATTTGTGTAAACGCCAAATAGCTAGATCATTTATGAAAAAGAGTAATAGTTCTATAATTTTGTAACGAGGACAGACGAAGATTGTTAACCAAACATGCATGCTTGGGTTTCTTAAAACCCTGATTTACTTGAGTTTATATAAAAGCTTGACTTCTCCATCCTCATCTGCATTAAGGTTTAACTACCCGACAATGCTCAATACTCATCGATTTTTACTCATCTTTTTTTACATATCCTCAAAAATTGACTTAATCTGGTATAAATATCGATGCATGTTTAAATTAGAATTATAGAATTAAATTTAGTTGCAAACCAATTGTTAAACTAAACTTCTTCATGAGAATAACCAATTGACATAGAAAGTGATCCAATTCGACTCCAAATAAACCTAAATTAAGTACTTAAAACGTAATTAAAAACTTCGATACATTAATTGGAGAACCAAATGATCTCCAAATCTCACAGGCTTATAATTAATGCAAGTGTCTTGATGAGACGAATCTAGTAAGCCTAAAATTATCTAATTTCTACATTATTAAGGCAATTATGTGCTAAAAGAACGTCTATGATCAAGAAAATCAATACGTCTTCTGATGGAATGTTTTATATTAAATTTATATTTATCGATCATGTCATTCTCAAAAATTTATAATTAGGCCCCACTCTCTGCATGAAAGGGTGCTTGCCCTTGGCTTGAGATTCAATTGAACTCAAATGCTTAAGGAATCCTGATGCTCCACCAGATTATCATTGACCACCATATTCAAACCACCTCCCCATTGTTGCCAGCAAACCATTGCCCAACCATTGTCGTTGAACCATTGTCTGACCACTACCACTGCCACTGTAGTCACGCGTCACAACCCAAGCACCACCATTAAATCACTACCGCTCGACAACTGATGTGAGATCATTGTCGCTCGACTATGGATCTCCGACAATCATCAACCGTCTTTATCCTCCGATCACCATCGCTCGAGTGTGGTACTCCGACTACTATCATCGGACTATGATTCTCTAGCCATTGTAGCCTGATTATGGTCCTCCAACCTCGGCCACCGTTGTCCAAATATAGTCCTTAGATCATCGTCGCTTGAGTATGACTTTCTGACCACCAATGTTTGACTATGTTTCTCAAACCACCATCATAGTACTACGATTATTCGATCACCAACACCTATTTACCCTCCTCCAACCATTGTGTTCAGATTACAGTCCTCCGACCACTGTCTCCCAACTACGGTTCTTCGATTGTTGTTGCTCGATTATGGTCATTTGACCACCATTGTCATATTATGGTTTCTTTACTTCCATCGCCTGACTATGCCGCTCTCTATCTTTGCATCCGAACCTGAGTAGGGACAGAAGCCCCTACAACCCCTAAACAAGACCGACAATTTGAATTGAGGTTCGAGGTAGCAGTACAACCCAATTGATCAACACAATCAGATTCCACCCAAAACTAGCACAATCCTCCAACCATCATTGTTTGACTATGGTTCGCCAACTTTTGTCGCATGACTATGATTCTTTGATCATGTCGCTTGAATACAGTTCTCTAATCCCCATTACCCTACTAGATCATCTAACCACTATCTCCCGATTGTGATCTTTCGACTGTCATAACCCAACTACGATCCTTCGACTACTTTAATGCCTGATGACTTTGTTGTCTGCTGTAACCAACAATATCCGTCAACACCAACTCTAACTTCCAATATCAACTCCAATATTTATTCTAGACTTCATTGTCTTTAGTTTTCATCTCCTTAAAGGAAAACAAATGAATGGGCAATAAATGATCTCTTGAAGAAAATTCCAACACATCAAAGCTCTTCCAACATGCAACACAAATTACAATTATATCTATTATATCGTATTAACACCTTCTCCAATCGTGTAGAAGGGCATTATTTGTAACAAATGACAAATACTAATGAAATCATTTAAACTAGTCATGTCCTATATTTTTTTCCCTTTTCACATTTTCACTTAAAATCCCTAGTGACTTTTATGACTCTATTTTATATATTGAAATTATTTCCTAGTGGAATTATTTTTATTTTGAGTCATTTTATTTTTCATTGGAAGAGATCAATCTCCATTAAATAAGCCAACATAAACAAGATTTCCTAATTCAGAGTTTTTTCAGATATCATCCAAGATGTAAATAACCTTAAAAATAATAAAATAATGTTATTTTGAAAAACTTCATCCATTAAAACTCTAAATCAAATATAAGAAAATTTATGGGATTTAAATGTATGCTTGCTGATATCATAAGTTAATAGAATAGATTGATCTATGATCAATCCTCTATAGTAATCCATCGATATCAGCCCATGTTAACAACCCCCAATTTCAAATCTCTTCCAATATTTACAAACAAAAAACAAAATCCACGCTTAAAACTGTTTGTTGACTCCATCTATATCATGATACTCAACTGTTTGATACAATTAAAGTTTAGAACAATTTTACATAATGCAAACTCTCACAGCTCCATCTGAATAACAAGATAAAGCTTAGAACATAACATGTTACAGTACTATCTGAAGTAAGACAATTCTTTCATTTTTTCTCATTGTAGGAGTTTGTTACATGAATATTCCATTAAAACAAGGAAGATTGCCGACAATGTTCTAAAGGCGATTGCAAGGGTGTTGGAACTGGAAGAAAACTACTTCGCTGATCAAATTGGAGAAGATGGTACTGCGTTTGTAAGATTTACTTACTACCCAGCTTGTCCTAGCTCTGATGCAGTGATTGGTATGAAACCTCATACTGATGGTTCAGCTATTACACTTCTGTTGCTGGACAAAAGTGTGGATGGATTGCAAGTACTTAAAGATGGTGAATGGTATACAGTCCCCACTGTCCCAAATGCTTTGCTTCTCAACTTGGGAGATCAGATGGAGGTAATTAACTTGATTGCTATTTTTTCAGTCACTTTATCCCTATAATAATTAAAAAAGTTTTATGAGCGGTTTGGTAGCTCACAGGATTTGATTTAAGTAGGATTTCGTAAATCCGTGAAATCCGAATTTCGAAAATCCTGAAAACTGTGTTTGGTAAGTGGTAACATTCATGATAAATCATATTACATCCCCCGTTTGACTGTTTGGCTATATAACGGATTTAACGAGTGGACTCTTTCTCTTGCGCCAACGGATTTCATAAATACGGCAAAAAATAAGATTTCAGAAATCCGGAATTTAGCACAAAAAGGCAGAATTTTTCATATGCGCGGTTTTCATTTGCCGTAAGATTTGGTTTTGCATTTTAGGCCGTTTGGCTGGATTTCGCTCAAGTTCGGCCTAAATCCTGCTACCAAACAGCCCCTTAGAGTTTTTAGAGTTTGGATGGTGAACGAACCTTTGCATTAACAACTGTGTATTTGTTGCCTTATGATAAATACTTAGAGCCTTAAGAGTGATTTGTGCTGTGTTCTGCTTCAATGTTCTTTATTTGTTTTGCAAAGAAATTGTTGTTGTGAGTTTCAGAAATTTATTTGGTTTATTAGTATCATTATGAATAAAATTAATATTCCAAGTCATTTTTCAATTCATTTTATATTATTAATATTTTTTACATGTAAAAAACTTGTATTTTTTTTTTCTAATGAAACGAGCGGTCTTGCAGATTATGAGCAATGGAATTTTTAAAAGCCCAATGCATAGAGTGGTGACAAATTCTCAGGAAAGGATATCTGTGGTCATGTTTTATTCTGTTAATAATGAAAAATATATAGAGCCAGCAAATAACCTGGTGGATGAAGAAAGGCCAAGATTGTACAAAAAGGTACTTATTAAGAGCTACCTTAATGAATTATTTGAAAACTTTGCACAAGGAAAGAGGGCCATTGACTTTGCAAAGGTCTAAATAAGGAGAGATTATTTTGTGCAGACACCGGACGGAGAGAATCGTCTGATTTTGTCTCTGTGAATAGTAAAAGCGCATTGAGCTATAGTAGATTTACTGTTCACAGAGACAAATATGATGGTTCTCTCCGTCCAGTGTCCGCACATAATTATTTCTCCTAAGGGAGAAAATTCAAGGATATTTTAATTTAAATTTAATCAAAATAAATTTTATAATTATTGACTTATTTTTAGATGAGTGTTATATATAAATAATTATTTATAATTTATATTACACTCATCTTAAAATAAATTAATAATTATAAAATTTATGATGATCAAATTTAAATTGAAATATATTTACTGTAAAATTGTTCTTCTATCTAGTTGGTCTACTATGTTAAGAAAGTTTTCCTTTGTAATAATTGGTCGGATAAACTTGTTTTGTCCCCTTTACCATGTTGATGTAATAAGATTTTCATATGGTAATATATATGCTTAATATCTACCAATATGATCTTATTGATACAATATCTTAATTTACTGGTTATTTATTGTCTCTCTATCATATTTATGATAGAAATTAGAGAGTCAAAATCATTCTCATTGTCTTACTATTTTATTCTTTTGAAGCATTTTGTGAGTTTAAGGAAGTTTTTTTTTTCTTTTTAATAGTCATCATTTTATTATATTTTATTTTTTCTTATCTCGTGTTAAGATGTTACATGAGATGTGGTTAAAAGGTAGAGAATGGATAAAAATGATACATTTTTCTCTTATCGTGGAATGCATTGATATAAATATATAATATAGTAGATATAAACTATACAAAATGAATCATATTGAAAAAGTTGGAAGAGCTTCGTGGCATGAGAGCTACTTTCAAGAGATGGTTTGTTGTTTGTTTTGTTTTTCTCATTTGACTAGAGAAAATTAGAGATTAAGAAGTCAACGGAGTGCATCGGTCTTATAGGTGTTTATGTGTGTCAAAGCTATTAGACATGGTGGGCAACAAATTCAACGGGCATGGGGCATCTGTGTAGTTGGACAATAATAGTAGAGGATTATGATTAGGAAATGATGATCATGTGATCATAGTTGCATGACGGTAGTCAGTAGATAGTAGTTGGGTAGTGGTGGTTGGAGGATCATAATCAAGCAACAATGATTAAAGTATCATAGTGAGCGTAGATGGGGAGGATTGTTGTCGGCCGATGTTGGTCAATTGATTATAGTTGTGCGAAGGTGGTCGGAGAGGGTGACGAAGGCTAGAGCAACATAGCCGGGCAATGATGTTTGGGGGATCATAGTCGAGCGATGATGGTCAAATGATTATATTTAGTGATCAGAGAGCGGATGTTAGATAACGGTGATCTGTTGGTAGAGGTTTAACGGTGGTGATTAGATGGTGGAAGATGGAAGATAGTGGTCTATTGGTGGTAGTCCATTAATAGTGGTTTGATAAGGCAATCAAATGGTGGTGGTCGGTCAACGGTGATGTTTGGTATTCTTCAAGTCTATAAGCTCTATTGAATCTCAATCCAATGATCCAAGTCACCGTCATGTAGAAAGTGAGTGCTTATTTATAAATTTTTAACAGTAATGTACCCCATAAATATAGCTAAAATTTAGAATATTCTAATTGATTGTTTTTCTCAATTATAGATTGTTCTTTTATCATTTAATTTCCTTATTGATGTCTGAATTAATCAATTTTGTGTTCATTTGACTCTTATCAAGACATTCAACTTGATTATAAGCAGGTGAGAATTGGTGACCATTTCCTTCAATTAATTTCATAAAATTTTCAATTATACTTCAAGTTCTTGATTTAATGTCGGACCAGATCACTTTTGTCGTCAATGAATTAGTTTCATTGAGACATTCAATTTTGAGTATAAGTTTGCTCAAATTAGACTTTAGATAATCCTTAATGCAAGTAATTCCATTAATTTTCAATTCAAATATATATTGAGATTCATGCCCGATCAGATTGATTTTTTATGTCACATAAATTCTATACATTTGGTTACTTGTTTTATGTTTATTTATTGAATGTCTTATATTTTTTTTTTATTACAATTTTTTATGAATTATTTCTAAATAAAGATGTTCACATATTTAAGTAAAACAAGATGATGGTGGTAAAACAAGCCTTAGGTTATGTTTGGGATGACTATCTTCCTATTATTCAAAATAACTTTCTAATACAAAATTTAAAATTTTTATATCAAAAAGCTATTTTTTGTATTATAAAATTATTTTAAAAAACAGTAAGAATAACATAGAGAAATATTATTGTAATAATATATCTAAACTTGTAGGGTAAAATTTTGATTCTGTGATATGAATGTCATTCATTCAAAGGCAAGATCACAGTTTTTCCAATCAAGTAAAACAAAAGATGAAGGGGTACAACAACCAAATAAGCATTCAGGAAGCACGAACAGCTTGAGAACAAGATTGAGGAGTAATTAACAGCATATTATAGTAACAGTCTATCTAAAACTTATAGGGGAAAATTTCTGCATCACTGTAAACCAAAACGGGATTTGCAGAGCTCAATTAGAAAACAGAACCGGATATAGAGGCGTTGCAATATCTGCTGCACTTTTGTATCAGAAGATCTTGAAAAGAAGACCACCATGAGTAGCAAAGAAGGGTGCGAAGACCAGCGATTCAACCGCCATTAGCTTTATCAGGATATTAAGAGACGGCCCAGAAGTGTCCTTGAGAGGGTCACCAATGGTGTCTCCAATTACAGCTGCTTTGTGAGGGTCAGAACCCTTTGGGCCTAAAGACTTGGCATGCTCCGAAACGCCAGCCTATAAGCAAGAAATCTCTCATGTTCGTTGAGAAAAATTATTGCGAATGCATTCGGATTCCAATCACCACATGCACTTCGGGGCCCAGTGCATTCAATGATGTGGCGCATGGTGATTAAAATCCGAATGCATTCGGATTCCGCACACAGTAACTCCTCGTTCGTTGAATGGAAAGGGTAAAAGCTCAAACCCTAAATATTGAAAAACATACCTCGATGTATTTCTTAGCATTGTCCCAAGCACCACCTGTATTTGATGCAGAGATGGCAATCTGCAGAACAGATTAATGGTAATCACTCGAGAATAGTTTGTTTAGTTCATTATTGAATAGAAGAAAAATCCCAATCATAATAAGCTTAATCATTATGGTCACAATAGTACAACAACAACGTCAAGCCTTTGTCACACTATGTGGGGTCGGCTACATGAATCCTTTTTCGCCGTTGTGTCCGGTTAAAAGTCAAATTCTCATTAAAATCTAATAAAGAAAGATCATTTTTAATATTTTCTAATCAAGTCTTTTTAGGTCTACCTATACCTTTCTTAACATAAGTCGAATTTAATGCCTCAACTTTCCTAACCGGGTCATCAGAAGACCTATGTTTAATGTGACCAAACCATCTAAGGCGACACTCTCTAATCTTAGGTAGTCGACAGCCAGCGTAAAACTTGTTGAATAATCATGACATGACATTATGGTCACAATAGTAAAATAAAATTAAAAAAAAAAAAAGAAAATTTTGCCATTTACCTGAACACCAGAGACGAGAGAACCAGCGAGAACTCCAGATAGGGTTTCCACACCAAAGAAGGTGCCAACAATAAGGGGTGTAAGCATGACCAGAGCACCAGGAGGTATCATCTCCTTAATAGAGGCATCTGTTGAAATCTTGACACAGGTTGCATAGTCAGGCTTGGTAGTGCCCTCCAATAAACCAGGAATGGTGTTAAACTGCCGGCGAACTTCCTCGACCATCTTAAGAGCTGCACTGCCGACGCTTTTCATGGTCATGGCTGAGAACCAGTAAGGCAGCATGGCACCAACGATCAACCCAATGAAGACTTTTGGGGTCAGAACATCAACTTTAGAAATAGCTGCCCTGCTCACGAAGGCGCCGAAGAGAGCAAGAGAAACTAAAGCAGCCGAACCAATGGCAAAACCCTGGAAGTTGAACAAAGCAAAGTGATAAAATAAAGTCCAAGCCAAAATTTTAGTGTAAACAAACAATCAAGAGAAAATCTGTCAGTAACATAGCACATTGGTATTGCAAAATTTCAGTGATTGTAAGTTAATAGCAATCTGAGAACAATAATAAGAATTGGAAAGCTACTAACATAAATACCTTTCCAATGGCAGCGGTTGTATTTCCTGCAGCATCAAGGGCATCAGTCCTCTCACGAACTTTGTGGCTCATTCCAGCCATTTCAGCAATGCCTCCAGCATTGTCACTGATGGGACCATAGGCATCAATAGCCAATCCTGTGGCGATGGTGCTCAGCATACCAAGAGCAGCAACTGCAATACCATACATGGCTGCAAGACTAAAGCTGACGAAAATGCTAACGGCAATGGCAAAAATTGGAATTATGACTGATTTGTATCCCAAAGCAAGTCCAAAAATAACATTTGTAGCAGCACCAGTTCTACAGGAATCAGCAACATCTTGCACAGGGCTGTGAGAACAGTAAAAGAACAAAATAAGATAGCTCAACAAAGGCCATAGTAAGTCAAAGCAAATCATAAAAAAACACAAAAGATAATCTGCCTGTATGCATTGCTGGTGTAGTATTCAGTAACGAATCCAATCACAAGGCCAGCCCAGAGGCCAATTGCAACACAGAAGAACAATTCCCTGCAAGTTCCAAAGAGATTACACAATTTGTAATCATCTAGTCCAAACATCAGAAAATAAAATTGTTGCATCCCTACCAATTTTTCACTTCCTTTTGGGTACCAAAATTAAAGATAGTGAATGAAGATGGAAGGGCCAACCAACTAACAATTGCAATCCCAACGGTCATTAGTGCAGTGGAGATTATTAGCTGCCTCTTAAGAGCAGGTTCAATCTCCTTAACAGCCTTTATCTCAAAGAAATCGGTTGCAAAAAGAGTTGTGATCAAGCAAACAATAATGCCCATAGAACTAATCAACAGTGGGTAGCACATCCCAGTGAAGTCATGATTAACTCCAAAGGAAGAAATAGAAGCAACAACAAGAGCAGCACAGGAAGACTCGGCATATGAACCAAAAAGGTCTGAACCCATCCCAGCAATATCACCAACATTATCTCCCACATTGTCAGCAATTACCTGTTTGACATTTCAAAAAGTCATGATAAACGTTTATGCTTCTGGCAAGCACAATTATCTTAGACCCTTAAAATTAACAGGAAAGACTCACAGCTGGATTCCTAGGATCATCTTCTGGAATGTTCCTCTCAACTTTACCAACGAGATCAGCACCAACATCAGCAGCTTTTGTGTAGATACCACCTCCAACTCTACCAAAGAGAGCCATTGAAGAGCCACCAAGGCCGTATCCAGTGATTGCCTCAAAAAGACCCTCCCAATCATCAGCATAGTACAGCTTGAACAGATTAATTGAAATGTATAGCACCAAAAGTCCATTTGCAGCCAGTAAAAAGCCCATAACTGCTCCAGATCTGAATGCAGTAATGAAAGCCTTTCCCACGCCCTTCCTTGCCTCTAGAGTTGTCCTAGCATTTGCAAAGGTGGCAATTTTCATCCCTAGAAAGCCAGAAACCACAGAGGTGACTGCACCCAACAAGAAGGCAACAGTGCTAAAGATGGCATTGAAAAGGGCCGGTTTGCAAGATTTATCCTTGCTGTAGGTACAAGGTTGTTCCCTTGTGCTAAATCCTTCCACAGAGCCAAGGAAGAGAAATATCAAAACAGCAAAAGCCACCATAAAGATCCCAACATACTGATACTCAGTAAACAGGAAGGAAGTAGCTCCTGTTGCACGTTATCACATGGATGGTCTAGCATTAGAATTTTCCAAATCACATTGAATGAGCAACACAAAAATCATAATATGAGTTATAAAAATACAAAAAGAAGCAGATGAAATGCATGAATTAATCATTTTTCTTTTGAATGAATAAATTTCCATGCCATAAAACTCATATTCTTAATATTACACCTATCTGTCACGAGGCCATTCAGATGAAATTCCAAGAGAAAATGATTGTCAAGTCAAGTTATATCTCAGACACCATTCAAATGAAATTACAAGGGTAAATAGTTATCAAGTTCTATGATGTGGAACATCTTAGCTAAAATTTTTCTTAGGAACAATTTATTAGTTTGTTACATGTTTGTTACACATAAAGTTTAAAATGTTATGTGACTAGTTTATATATGTTAGTATTGTAGTAGGAAAAAGGTATTGATGAATTATAAACTCTTTGAAGCTTAGAGCTTGTGTTTGTTCCATGGATTAAGAATTTCTTCTAGCAGGTCCGTTTCTTCAGCCGATCCACTACATCAGTTGTATTAGAGGCTGGAGCTTGTAAAGAATGATGGACTGCTGAAGAAGATGAGCTTTCGATGACGATCGAAGCCGAAGAAAATGAGCGGTCGACAAAGATCGACGCAGAATAAGATGGGTGTTTGATGGCAATCGACGCCAAAGAAGATGGTCGACGACTATCCTCCGCTCCAACTTCCACTCCAATGGCGAGATTCATTGCCCGACAAGCGACCTCTGCCAATGCTTCATGTGAACACGTCGTCCGCGACTCCTCATCGCTCCAACTTCCACTCCGATGGTGGGATCCCTTACCCGACCAGCAACCCATTGCCAATGCTTCACGCAAACGCGTCGTCCACGACTTCGCTCCTCTCCAACTTCCTGGCAAGATCCTCAGCCCGATCGCACAGTCTGCAACCATCTCGCGGCCTTCATCTGAGACTCGCCTCCACTCAAGAATGCCATATCCCGACCAGATCCGCTCTCGTACGATTCACCACTCCAAACTCCTTCACTCCCTTCTTCTGCTCACATACCGCTCCCGCGTATCCAATCATCAGGTTCGCCTGGCACTCCCAGCTCAACACTAGTCTCCTCCAGTACACACGCACAACTAATTAGCTCTGCTTCGCCTTCTCTCCTCTCCCCAGCTCCAGCATGGGATAAAGTCGCAATCAAACTGCCATCGTTCACCATGAATCCACCTTCGCTTCCTCTTGCGATCAGATCAGCGATCCCGATGACGCGTCTAGACAGAGTCGAGCTCTTCTGACGTAAGGGGAGTATGATGTGGAACATCTTAGCTAAAATTTTTCTTAGAAATAGTTTATTAGTTTGCTACATGTTTTCTGGATTGGGAATTCCTTCTAGCATGTTCGATTCTTCCGCCGATCCACTACATTCTACCTTGCAACCCTCATGAATGTAAGAGGCAATCAAAATAAACCTTGCAAATTAGCTTATCAATAGCAGAATTGAAGAATCATAATATAAATGATCAGTGCAAATGACATCTTAACGAGCCGAGCCTTTCAATTCGAAAGAAGTATAAGGTGGGTAGATCTACATTCATAACTCAGTTGCAAATAAATAGACCAAATCGCCAAAAAAAATTCAGTCAATCGTAGATAAGATTTGCAATTATCTTACTACCAAACAAGGATAAGCAGCACGTTCAAGTGATATATGCAATATTTGAAGCACCTCAAAAGCATTAGTAGCTTATAAAACGACACAAACATTTGACAACAAAATATATTTCAATCAAAATTTGGATAATTGCCCAAAGAAAAGGACAGCTATATTAACACAAACTGGCCATTTAAAATCTATAATACGCCACTAGCTCTGTATTTTTTCCATAGGCCAAAACAGTGCCGAAAGGATAAAAAAGCTGAGGGTCATAGCGTCAGATCTTTCCCTAAATGTACAGGACAAAGCATATGGCTTGCACCATAAATATAAAAAAGAAAATTAAGCCAATTACATACTTTTCAGACCACTCAATAGAAAGTTAATACTTAATAGTAAAAGGAGAGGATGACCAGCTCACTCACACATTTTAAAATGAGTTAATGCAGAAGTCTATAAAATAGCAGTAAGGCAGCTTATTCAGCCGAATCTCAACCGAGAGAGGCTATCTTGGCTGATATAGAAGAACAAAAGTCCCAAGAAATTGAATCTCTAATATTTGCACATCATACCAAACAATCTTGCAACTTTGCAAGTTCTCATGAGACACCAAAGAAAGTAAGTCTTGAAATAAAAATAATATATATATATATATACCGAAAGCTCACAAGGACCACCATGAACCATCGAATCTTCCATTTTTGACACGAGAAGCCAAAAATAAGCCAGTATTAAGAAGTGTACAGGTCAAAGAAGAATCAGTGCTGACCAGAGCTATTTGGAATCCCCGCAAAAGGAAAGAAGATTAGATTTAGTTCACTGTTCGAGTGTTTCATTGGATATGCAATAGCAGTATTATTTTATATCACGTTAATTATTAAGACACAGCTCGCAAACCACTAAGAAAATTAGCTAAATCTTCCGCCCTTATTCTGCATAGATGATGGAATCAAATCATCGAACGGCCAATAAAAATATACTACGTCACCCAAAGCGAAAATTGGGCAAATTTAAATACTTATAAACAAAACAGAGCATATAGATGACAATTGGGGCGCCGCGCCGAAAGCTCAAACCGTCAGATCTTACAATGGAACGAGCAAAACCTCTTAGCAGCTATATAAAAATCATAGATCTAGTTTAAAATTAAACAACCTTCCGAGATAGCGTTCTGGATTTCGGCGCACTTGACAGCGACGGTGTGCTCGTTCCCACCCTCTTCCTCCTCAGCGAGTAAATAGTCATCCAAGCCGTTATTATTGTTCGACGATGGAACACCCTGCCGCTCAGGCACAACCTTCACCTTGGAGACAAACAGCCACTGAACGAGGGCAAAGGCGATCCCGATGACGGCCGCCACCGGGATTAGGATCTCAGTGAGGAGATCTGAAACAATCGCTTCTCCCATTTATAGCTCCTCACAAGTCTACCACAGATACCCTCGCCACCGCCGGCCTGTCACCACTGCCCGCGCTAAAATCACCGGAGAGAATGAGAGAGCAAGAGGTCTGAGGGTTTCGAGCGCCTACACTTCTCTCGGCAGCTTATATAGCTCCTCTGTCTTACGGGATGGTCACAGCGTCTTGGACTGTGAGAATAGTCGGAGAAAATAAAAGAATAAAAATGTGGATGAAGAAGACATTATAAATCCTTAAATAAATATAAATTATTTTTGGCGTGTGAATAAAAATAAAAAATATATAATATTATTAGTTTTAATTAAATCCTAAAGCACTTTTAAATTTAATTATAATTTATTTTAGAAGTATAATGATTGTCCCGTGAAATATAATCTTTTATTTAAATTGAATTAAATTTATAAGTTAACAAGATAATTGAAATTTATCATTTACATTCTTAGATATTATAGGCATATTTGCAACATTGAAATATTTTAAAAAGTTGATTTTGTACTTATTGTGATGAAAATAACTTTGTCATTATGATTGAAAATAGTAGCTTCCTATCATAATTTTTTTTAAAAAAAATTACAATAACATAGCAATAAAATGAAATTATGATTGCGATTTGAAAAGTAAAACAGTCAGAAAATTTTCTCAAACAAACTGTCAAACTCATGATCGATTATTCTGTGCAGTCAATGTATGCAGTACTTTATACCATTGTGTATCGGATGACGTGGCGCATTTTGATTCGCCTCCTAACGGTCCGGTGACAGCACATAATGGTTTCTCCAAACTCATCACCGTAAATTTATTGATGCCATAATGAATCCAAAGGACCTAAAACACTCAAACAATCATCCATTCAAAGATTATTATGATATATATTTATATAACAAAGAGAGTACATATTTCCCATTTCTCAAAAATGAAAGTAATTATGGTTGATAATTAGAATCAGAATCAAACGGTACTGATCATTTGACAACTTGAATGTTGTGGGTAGGTAGGATTGCTTTAAACGTTTATCATGCTTGATCTACTTCTACTAGTCTAAGTTCGCCTTAATAAATACTTCATTGCTTGGCTCATTCACAACCGTTTAGCCTTTATTATTATTTTTAATAAATCATAATCATATTTTTATTTAACTATATTATTTTTAGCTAATTTATGATAAATTTCTTTGTGAGAAAGAATTTCATAATCGTAGTGTGGTGATTATAAAAAATTCATTATTAACTCTTTTTAAGAAGTAGAAATACATAAAATCAAAATATATTAAGAAGTTTTATTTTTTTCATAATAATTTCAAAATTAAATTTATAGATAATTATAGCCATCTCAAATGATCCAGAAGCCTTACAAAAAACACTTAATTATAAAATGAAGTTGCTAGAACAATGATCAAATTCATGTTGTTTTCCGGTGGCTAAATAGATATAATTTGGTCGATAGTGATAAGGATGTGCCCATCCCACTCAATCAAAATCTTAAAGAAATAACTTTATTACTATTATTATTCATAAAAAAAATTCAAATCTAACAATTATAAAAGCTTTATATGTATATTCTCTTAGGGGTGCATATTTCACCCTAATAGTGATGAGACGCATAAAAGAGAAGCATGATATTAAGTGTTGCAGAGAAGAGGATGCTCAGGTGGATGAGCGGCTTTACTCATAGAGATAGTATACAAAATGAGCATATATGTGAAAAGGTCGGAGTAGCTCCAATGGAAGATAAGATTAGAGAGAGTCGCCTTAGATGATTTGGTCAGATAAATGGCAGCCTCCCAATGATCTGATTAAGAAATTAGATGTATATATTTGACTTATGTTAAGAAAGGTAGAGACAAACCTAAAAAGACTAGGTAAGAAAATATTATAAATGGCATTTCTTTTTTAGATTCAGATAAGAATTTGACTCTTTATATAACACAATGGAGAAAAAAAATTCATGTAGTTGACGACACATAGTGGCATAAAGGCTTGTTGTTGTTGTGATGAGATGCAAATAACAGTGTGTAAATATATATATGAATACATACGGACAATTCATTGGGATATCATACACAAGTTCGTATAACAACCACATTAACTTTGTACATGTAGACAACTATATACAATACGCACATGACATTTTTGAATTTGACTCTTAACTGAACATAACGGAGAAAAATGATTCATATAGCCGACCCCACATAGTGGTATAAAGAAGGCTTGATGTTGTTGTTTGTTTTTTTTTCCTCACACTCACTCATAAGACTTTTTTGTTTTTTGAAAGATCTGAATTAACCCTAATTTACGATATATATTGCTCGAGAAAAAAATACTACGAAAAATGAAAGGATAAGCAAGAGAAATGAGAATGACAATATGAGTGCATTTCCATCACTCATATCTCACCTTACCCAGCATTGAAAAGCAATTTTTGTCTACATTAACCATCACCACCATGTTTATTAGTTCATCCATCCTTTTCAAACATTGGCATGAAAAAAAATCAAAATAATTGAAGTTTGGAATCTTATACATATTCTCCACTCCAATGGTAGTCTTGTTTAAAACATTATGCCATTATTATCATACCTGAGTACTTAGACTATTGATACTTGATTGGTCCAGCTAATCAAATGAAGATAATATATCAATTAACTAATATATTGTATTTTATCTTAATTTTTTTCAGAATAATAAATTTAACTATGATTGAAGGTAAGGGTGTCAATTTTTGACACGACCCGAACCGGATACGGAAAAATCCGGGTTAGGGTCAACTCGGACCCGAAACGGGTCGGGTTCGGGTTCAACAACTCAATTCGTTTTAAAAATTGGGTCCGGTTCGGGTTGACCCAACAACCCGAAAATGACCCGAAATTGACACGAAAATTCCTATTTGACTCGGAAACTCGAGATTGACCCGTTTTGACCCGAAAATCGAAGATTGACCAGATTTTGACTCGAAAACTAGCAATTTTAGATCAACTTTGGGTCATTCGTGTCAGATCGGGTTTGGGTCCGGAAACTTGACCCGTTTTTAAAAATGGGTCGGGTTCGAGTTGACCCGAACAGTACCGTGTCAGTTTCGAGTTTGACTCGAACCCGACCTGTTGACCCGAATTGACACCCCTAATTGAAGGTTTATTTGAGACTGTTGCAGCATTTTAAAAAGTTGGTTGAGAAGTTATTGAGACAACTTGATTACTATATGACTGCATAAAATAATTTTTCATCATAAAAAATTATGAAAAGTAGTGAGAAAGCCAAAAAAAAATAATATTCAAATAAAAATATGATTGCTGCTTAAAAATAAAATAGTAATAAAATTATATCAAATAGAACCGAAATTTAAAATATTATTTGCTTCCGTCTTTCTCCTTCACAGATCTCTTTCATTATTCTCTCAATTTAAAATCATTAAAATGAGTGGTATAACCTGGATAACTAATGAGTGGCATCAGTAGCTCCCATTGTGAAATATCCTGACACGACATTTATCCTTCACCACATAAAAAAAAAAAAAAAAAAATTATTATGATGAATGATTTGTGGACAAAGCCTGTCGTGTTTCGCAGGTTATATCTAGTGACCTGCTGCCAACTCGTTCAATGGGTGGTTATTATTACCTGTTTATTGCATAATGAAGGATGGAGCGTATCTGCTTGGTTGAATGAAATGACAATATAAAGGGATAGATCTTTTTTGAATAAAAAATTTTCTGCATAAAAAATGAGTTGCTTATACATACATGGGGTGATTATAACATCTTGTAATCATGAAATGAAGCTATAATTTAGAACAGTCAATGTAGTCCATTCATTTATTATCAAAAATATTAAAATTAAACAATTTTTTAAGTGTGATTGTGATTTTGGATTCATAATATCTTCTCATATGATTGATTTTATTGAGATATTGGCTTACTTTGGGATAGCTTTTTTTATTATTTTTTAAAATAATTTTTTAATGCACAAATTTTTAATTTAAATTTTTTTTGCTAAAAATTATTTTCAAAAGCAGAAAGAAAGCTATACAAAATAAAACCATTATATATTTGAAAAATATTTTTATAATAATATGTATGAGATAAGCATATTTTATTATAAATGAGCCTAAATACACACTACTAATATCTCATTTCTTTATAAATTACAATCTAAAATCTAAATCTTTATATTATATTTTAATAAATCAATTTTAATGACATATTTGATATGATTTAAAGATTAATATGCTATATAAATATATATAAAATTTTACACGTTAGGTATAAATTACAGCAGATTAAGCATTCGTCTTCTAAGGCTTCGTTTGGTATAGTTTTACTATCATTTTCTAATACAAAATTTTTTGGAACCCGATATTTTTGTACTAAAAAGCTGCTTTAGAAAGCGGTAAGAAAGTTGTATCAAACGAAACCTAAAGTTTCAGCTTTAGGAGCTTCATCCATGAGGGATGATGCTTTGTGGCATTGAGAGCAAATAGCAAAGCAATTGAGACTGAGTTGAAAATATTCCAATAAAATTATTTCATGCAAAATATTGTTGGGGAGGATTCAATTCTCCAAAGACATGTTGAACAGGTCATAACTCAGAAGAAGGATCAAGTTTAAGGCTTCGTTTGGGACGGTTTTCTTACTACTTTCTGAAGCAGCATTTTTGAACAAAAATTAAAACTTTCGTACTAAAAAGTTGCTTTAAAAAATAGTAAAAAAGCTAAAGTTGTCAATAGACATCTATTTTTTGTGAAGATTGTGGAACCCTATAATAACTAATATAAAAATTATATAAAGATCAATCAAAAATTTCTCAAAGATTAGTTTACATGATAGTTAGTAGCTCATAACAAATATAAATTTTGTTTCAAGATAGAAATTTGGGCATACCAAAATTAGAACCTCAAGATTGGCAAAACTCCAAAAACAAGCCAGCATGCATCCATTACCAAAGTCTCTTAGAATCATAAAACTACAAAGAAGTCAGATAGTTAAAGTATCATTTCAAAATGTAGTCTGTTTACCTATTCTAAGGCAGCCCTCTAAACATTAATCTAACAGCCACAATAACAATGACAAACCTTGCACACGGGAAAATTCAAGAGTGAAGCCACTTCAAACACAAAGATAAACTTACTTGCTCTTCTTAGGGGGTGGCTGATCTTCATCATCTTCTTCTTCCTCGGCATCCTCTTCATCATCTTCATCATCCCCATCCTCATCCTCATCTTCATCATCCTCATCCCCATCCTCGTCTTCACTTCCTCCGCCGCCATTGGCTTCAAGTTCCTCCTCCTCTTCCTCCTCA
Source organism: Dendrobium catenatum (assembly GCF_001605985.2). Lineage (NCBI taxonomy): Eukaryota > Viridiplantae > Streptophyta > Magnoliopsida > Asparagales > Orchidaceae > Dendrobium > Dendrobium catenatum. Next base: position 727,762 of record NW_021318650.1, read on the forward strand.
TTTCCTTCATCCCCTGAGTAATCTTCCTCACCACCATCATCTTCTTGCTCACCAGCTTCATCCTCCTCCTCCTCCTCATCAGATTCACCATCATCCTTGTTCTCAGGCAAGGCTTCACCTTTGATTTTTCTCAAAGATGAAAGGGGAAATCTACAGAGTAACAGCAGCAAAAAAAAAAAATACAGAAGCGAAAAAGATAAGTACCCAAGCACACTTAATGTACTAACAACCTCATAATTGAACAAAAGTTGGCACTCAATGGCAATGAACCCTACCCTTCACTTATCTCACATCCGTCATCAAATAAATTAGCTCCATTACGTGAAGATCCCATCTGCACCAATAACTGTATTCTAAGAAACCAGAAAATGAAGGCGCTCAACAATAAATCTAAGAAAAGTCAAAGAAAATTCTGATAACAGATTGACAGCACATTCATCTCAAAATCACAAATTATGGTGTACTTCAGAAAACACAAAGATGTCTCAAATGAGTATTATTTTGACTGAGATGAAAAAAATACAAATGAAACAAATCATACAACAATGCTTACATATGTATGTTGATTGGAGTTTCTCTCTTATCATACAGGCTGGAGATACTTCTACCCTTGCATAAGATGATTGTCTGTTCGCACATTCGGAAAATGATATTGATATTTACGTACTTAAATGGTATAATAGATGATGCTTCTATGATGATTGTATTATATATAAATGAGATAGATAAGACCAGAAACAGTATGACTCTCCCATTCATGTTATTATAATACAAGAGCATTCTCTTGTATTATATGATGCATAAATGTTATTTGGATCATGATTTACCCATTAAGTTGTGTTTATAATTCACTATTGTCATTCAATAAAAATTTACAAGACATGAACTTGAGAATTAAATAGTGAAAGAAGAGAATTTATGCATCACATACGTGGAGGCATTAGTGCAATGTATTGACATATTATGGCTTTCTAGATCTATAGAAAGTTGTTAGAAGAAAACTTATGAATACTGATTTTGATATTATTTAATGTTAGTAGATGTATTTTAAAACTCCATCAAATCATCTATTCCCGCCTTAGTATTTCAAGCTCATAGGTCAGGCCATGACAAAAGTTTTTCCCATTTGGTCACCCAATCTACTTCTACACTATTGTATCATTTTATAAGTTTGGATCAAAACAATAACAAAAAGAGCAATATGATAAAGAGACATAATTTAGGGGTGGTGGGGCAAACATAGATAGCAAAGTCACGAAGAAACCATTGTAGACATTGACAACTCATTGTCGATGTTTTGCCAACTTAAAACTACTACAATCTAGAATAAAGTTTAAGATAGCAAAGTTAGATCTTATTAAAATGTCCCCCCACTCAAAAAATAAAAAATAAAAAAATCTTAAATTCACACTTGAATTTGTGACCCATAAACATCATGCCATGAACCAAAGAAGAATTCAAAGTAACCATAACAAGTAAAAAGCTTACTAAGCAGAAAGATGCAGCGTAACATAACATAGTTGTCATTTCACAATTCACTAAAATGTTACCAGGCAAGAAAGCTCAACCATCAAAGGATATACCAAATATTGTAGCAAAAGAATCATTAAAAGTCTAAATATGTTGTAGTCAATTGTATCTGACCACTTTCTTTCACAAAAATAGAAAATCTCAATAAGAGAAAACATAGTGGTGTTGCTACTATATGCAAAAACCAAGTGATCAATCCAACTGAGTGCTACATAAAGCAAATCCATCCAATTCAACACAAATGAAAAAGCCGGTTATTATCACTTCTGATAACCAGCAACCAGATATTAGATGATGCTTATAAAAAGGCAAACCTGAAAAAATATATATTTCTAATTAATGGTAACTAACTGTAGGCCGTGTTCAAGAATAGACACCTTTTGTTCATAAAAAACTGCTTTCTTCTCTATTGCATATTTTAACGAGCAAGACAAAAGATTTTAATGCTAAAGAATTGTGGAATGACAGATTAATAGACTATTGAAAAGGTGATCATTTCTATCCATTGTAATTAGCGAATTTTTTCCTGAGCATTTCTTCAGAAACATAAATCTTCTTGGTAAAAATTATGTGAATGAAACATAAAACTACATGGATACAAGCCCATGCTGAAGAAGAGCAGATTTTACAAATTGGAGACATAATAACTCTATTGTTTAATCTAAATCATCTTCCAGCAAGAGTCTAATCACCTTCCCGCTTGTCCATACTCATAGTATCACATTTACACACATCCAATGGCAGATTTCATTAAAAAAATCAAATAGAAAACACGCTTCCCTAATTAAATTCCCAGCTAGCCATCCATAGGGCTGCATCATAACAATATTCCTCTAACATCCTTATTTCTAGACAAAAAATAGATACTATGAAGCATAATAACCACAAATTTAGCAAAATAGGTTCTGTAGAGATTAAAGGTAACTTGCATTACTTGTCTTGTCAAAGACATTAGTTAGTGTAATTCATGTGTTGAGAAACAAATAAACTTAAGGCGTGCAATACAAATAAATGATCATGTTTTATGCATGCAAAATTTCTATTAACAAAAAATAGGTTCGAAAGAGAACAATTAATTCACAAATTTGGAAGCACCTATTAATTCAATTTTATAAAAAGCAACTTCAATACAGGGTATAACTATCTCAAAGCACATTCATAAAAATCAATTGACAAAAACTATGCACGGCTAAAGCCATTCAAAGTTTGGATCACCATTCATTGGCCCAGCAAATAGCAGGAAAATCTATCTTAAATTAGTTTGAATTACACTAAGGTCAAACCACGTGAAATAAAGAAAAGCAATAGAACATGTCTAGTGACATAAATATAAATTATAGTAAAATAAAGTCAAATTTCTAGTCCTAAATAGTAGATATAGGTGACATAAAGATGCAGCTATAATTAGCCATTTGGAAAGTGCTTAAAAGATGGTATTAAGCTCTTACTATGGAAGAAATAAATAAAAAGGGTCATGAAAATAGCTTTGCAGTGGAAGAATTCAACATGAGCAGGCCTTACACTGTGGAATGAATTTAGCAGCTTGGAATGATTTAAGCCCACTTTAGATGCTTTTACAAACTTGCCGCTCTTCCTTCTCATTATTAGTATGCTAAAAGTTTTTTATTCCTAATTTCTATCTTTAGACTTTTCATTTTCATCTCAAATTTTGTGTTCTCTAAGGAATGTGAATTTCTAATTTTCGCCTCAATTTTTTAAACTCTTTAAGGAAAGTAAATTTAACACAATTTCTGCTTAGTCGCGCTATGGTGGAAGCATGCTATGCGCCTCTGAACTGACTATGGAACAACTGCAAAGATGAATCCAGAACAAAAAAAAAAGGATGTTCTCCGTTAAAAGATAAAAGGCCAATCTAGTCCTCTCAGGCTTGCATTTCCTCACTAATTTATTTGTTCAGTTATTCACCATTTTATTTACATAAAATGAATAGTAATTTTTTTTTGTGCAAAAAGATTACTTCCAAATATTTTCAAAATGTTTGACTTTTCATAAATCATTAGTATATGTAGCACTTGGTGTGTTTTTGTTCAAAATTCATATTCCATATTCACTCAAAAATAAATTTAAAATGAACCTTTTTGTTTCAAAAGTCACTCTCCCCAGGGTGCAATGATTACACATGTTATACTTAGTATATGTCCAAAAGGAGGAAGGGAATATAACTAGGTTGTTGTACACCAAATCATCTAAACAACAATTATGTGGATTTTTTGCACCCTCTTCAACCTAAAGCACCAATGGTAATACCTTCAAGTGGATGTAAAACATTAACTTTTAAGCAGGGCTATGAATTTGGCTTAAAAAAATTAAAAAAAAAAAATGGAATTTTTCTTTTCTAGGAATGAAGTCAAGGCAGTGGCGGAGCTAGAAATTTTTTTCAACGGAGGCCTAAGTTTGTTTGACAAATTTTCCCACAATTTTTTTCATCCAGGCTTGGACCAGCATAGACAGTTTAAAAAAAAGAAGAAGAAGAACAAACACTAGTCATAATTAATTTGTCCAAAATTTACAAATCATTTGTAAATCAGATAAATACATATGGTATATTGAAAATAAAAAAAAAACAAGTTATTATTAAGGCTTTTCAGATATTCTACATTTATTTTTAACTTCTATAATATTTATTTATTTACAAGAAGTATGATACTAATGACTGGACTGATTTGATTTTGAAATTAACATGGACAAAGTGAAAGAAGCTCGCAGTTATTATCTACTAGGATTTGCTACACTTTTTTATTATTTTTATAGATTGGCATGTGATGCCTTGGGTATTGCTTGTTTAATCATCATGTTGTTTATTGGACTGCTGGATCTATAGGTAGGCTTCACCATAGCGTGCTTTATTAACTGGTGGCCATAACAGTACTGTAGTTTTCATGCAAGCCATGAGTCAAGGAATTAACTTAGGAGCCAAGCTTGACTAAGATCGAATCGAATATAGTGTATATATGTATGTATGTATTAACTAAGGATTTGTTTTTAGAGATTGGAAATTAATCAAAATCCGATCAACTTTTGGCTGGAATATAAGTTAATGAACCATGTTCAACTCAAATCAAGCAAACCTACAACTTGATTTTGCTCAACTCAAAAATGACTTTGAACCAATTTTGAGTCAGGTTCAAATCTGCTGGACATCAAATCGTTATTAATCTTACCTTTAAAAAACCATGAAAAACAATAACACAGCTGTAAACAAAAAATCCTTAAACGGCATTGTAAATTTATAGGTAGTGGGTTTAGTCAAATCCAAAGCATCCCAGGGATCTAAAAATACAGAATCTGATTCTTTGATTTAGATCCAAAAGGAGGAACAAACACATAGCTTACAAAAAAAAAAAAAAAAAAAACAAAGAAACAAAATGACCATTAAATCTACATACAAGCCCTAACATCTAATAGTGCAAACCATGGATATGAAAAGTCAATCATACATTCTTAAATTCCAGAAATAAATGAGAAAGCACACATATATAAGTAAACAAAGGGCAAAAGTATATATATAAATTTTCTGATAGCTTATTGGCGACAATGATCTCTGAAAGTAATAAGAATCATCCAGTCAGGTCTACAACAAGACTGTTACATAGAAAAAATTGATATAAGATAAAATTTGCAAAGCATAAGAAAAAAAAGAATTACCTATTGCAATCAAAGTAAAAAAAAAAAACACAGAGAAGAACTTTCACAAAATAAATAACCTATGCAACAGGATCCTGAGCGTCTAATCTAAACACAACACGCAAGATCACAACTGTAGTCCACAGGCATCTAATTCAAGACATAAAAATACAAAAAAGTTCATAATAAAACCGCACAGGTAGAACAAATAGATTATTACCACACATAGAAGCCAAAGGAGAGACTTTCCAGCATCCAAAATCGTTTCCATCACCACAGACTTCAAAACCGACTCAAGGGCAGCAGCAGCAACGATTCCTCTGCTCTCGGTTCTTCTGATAAGTTCCATTTCTGGAAGATAAAGGAAAAAAAAACAAAAACAAAGAAGATACCAAACAGAAGAAGAGAGCCAAAGAAGAAACCCTAGATCATAAACCCCACACGGAATCTAATGCCCAATCAAAAATGGGATATCTCGCGACCTGCCCCAGGGTTTTACAATAAATGTTAGGGTTTTGTTTGATCCGAATATCCTCCCATCACCGTGGTGCAAATCCCAGCCATGCATGATGGCTTGGATGGCCATGATTAGGTTTTATTAAGTAACTCGATCGAAGCCAAAGCAATTGAATAGCTTAAAAGATCTGATTGGGCCGCTCGATGAAAACACTCAGATCAATCCGTCCGTTTGCTAACCAACAAAATTTTTAGGTCATTGTTTGGATTTATTTATCATTCCGACGCGTTATTTAACTGTTAGTTTACTATTTCATATTTGCGGTCAACTCTTAAGCAAAGCAGGTTACGTTAATTTATAGCGCTGGGCCGCTTTTTGAGAAGCTGACCCAATAGTTTATTTGGACGAAGTTGGAAATCATTTTCACAGGAAACGCAGCTGTGGTGAACGCACTTTTGTTTTTTTATTTTAAGAAAGCATCAAAAGATGACGATTTATAATAAGTTTATTAATATATAAGAAGATTTTATTGCCTAAACCAACAAGAACAATTTTGTAAGATAATAATGTAGTAAATAATTTATATCATAATTATTAGACTTTTTATTAAATAAAGTTATTGATAAAAAAAAAAAGTTATTGATCAAAAGAGATACCTTTGCCCAACCCAATCAGCCTTAGACTACATAACCAACTAGATCTCTATGACAAGCTAACATTAACTATATTTAGAAAAAGAAAAACACCGAAGACTCTTTATGATCGTTCTAATCTTACGTCAGATTTCATTTGGAACGACTTTCTTATTACTTAAATCAGCATTAAAAAAAGTTTTTTTCGCTAAAAATTTGCATTAAAAAGTAAGAAAAAAATCATCACAAACGGAGCCTGAGACATGCCTTCTTTCTCTCTCTTATGTTAGAGATAGGTAAGTTAAAAAGCCCAATTAACACAAACCTAGGGCAAACCGCTAGATTTAGGACAACTTTAGAATATTATTTTTTCCTTGCTTTCAAGAATTTTTTTACTGAAAAACAGCCTTACAAAACAATAAGAAAACCGTCCTAAATGAAACCTAAACCAAATAAAATAACACAATAAGCTTTAGAAGAATACAAGCACGGATCCATGTTGACTAAATAATAATAATAATAATAATAATAATAATAATAATGATAATTAAAAAAAAAAAAAAGTTGACTACCAAGACAATCAATCAGCCCAACAACATTCAGCTTGTTGGAGATACAATATGTAGATATAATTTATGCCGGAATGAATCTACAAACTTTATAATTTATGCCTTGTGTGAGGCATGAAGTGGGAGATATGAAATGAAATTCAAGCAATTGTGGCTTACTGGCTTATCATGAATCAACAAACATCGATTTCTAGAACTCAAAATTCCCACCATCCTTTCATATACATATATACACACACAAATGCTTGCAATATGAACTAGAAAAGCAAACTCTTTCTTTAGATGATGATTCCGAAGGCAAGCAAGCTGGAAGCCAAGTTTATAAGAGTTCCTACAACCACTATAATCCAGCAGCAGCTACAAATCCACTAGGCATATCTTACAAAAACAACTAAAAACACCTAGCCCACTTTTCTATAATGCTAAATTATTCTTCAAGGAGTGTAGTACAAATATCATTTAGCTGACCCAGGTACTTACGTCGCATAGCTCCAATCATCTGTGGAATCAATAAAATTCTCTGCCAATGCTTGTCGTAGACTCTGGGATTTCATCATTCCATCTTTTTTTTCTTGTGAATTTAATGCATCTTTCCTGATGTACGATGCTTCTCTGTTCTTATAACAAGACATTCAATGATGGTTAATTTACACTGTACAATGTCTAGAATGAATTCAGCCATTGGTGAGATCTCTAACTTCTATGTCAAGGAGGAGCCAGAAGAAACAGAGCCATCTCTTAGCTGTTGCAATGAGGCCTGCAACGTTCTTTGAAGTGACTCAGCAACCAGCCTCAATCTTCCCTGGCTAATATCTCCCAGAGAATTTCCATTAGCATAATCCACCGCCTTTGCTAACTTCTGCTTGCATTTCTCCCAGTCATCAACACGGGACCAGCAAGCTCTGCCACCATGGCTTCCATCCATTCTAAGGAACGATATATGAGGGTTCTCACCAAATGAATACTTTAATCTCACTGAGACGCAATATGGCAACCAAGCAGCTCCACCAGCTGCATTGACATAGGGTATATGAACTGGGTCGAGGACAAAAGTAAGAGCGAAGTCGACGGCGCTGTGGGCACGGTCATGATGAATGTTGCTTTTTGACACAGATGAATTCTCTGAGCTCTCATTAAAAGAAGACCCCAAGTGATTCTCCAAGCACAACTCGATCCGTGCTCTCTGCGCCGAAGCTATTTCTCCACCGTGCACCTGAGATAAACCTTTCTTCCAGGCAATCAGCTTCAGAAATTCTCGCAGAACTGAAATTGGCAAGGTAAGGAGGGTGATGAAGGATGCAACCCTCGAAGCATCATAAGGCTCTGAAGCAACACGCCGGCTGAAGTAGTCACATATTTCATTAGTTTCAGATGCTGAAAACTCTTCCTGTGCGCTGGTTTGTGTTTGCTGCTGCTGTTGATGGTGGAAACGTTTCACGCTCAAAACTTGCAAAAGAAGCTGGACCCTATGGACACTTACAGCAAATACATACCCGCTGCACAAAGGAAAGCACAGTTGTGAGTGTTAAGCATCTCAGTTGAACTAGTAGAGTTTAGAATTTTAGTCAAATGACTCAACAATTCTGAAAGAAAAAAGGTTACAAATAATGAATGAGCTTTTAGCATTCTAGGAGAACCATGACTTACACGAGATTTCTCATACACGTAAGAGGACAGCTTAAATTAGGCTACCGTTCAACTTTTCAGTAAAACCTCTGATAGCGTGAAACTTAATTGCTGGGATTAAAACAAAAACCATCCTTCGTCAGGCAAGTTTATGGATAGAAGTAATAGAAGACTAGACCAGATTCAATTGGCTCATTTTGATTAAGCTAGTATGTCAGATCAGCTCAGCAAGCCCCATATAGGCCAAATTTGGTTGTTCTGTCCATGCACGTCCAAAACAGCCAAATCAAGCCCAAAATGGGCTTGAACTGCTTGGATTGATCCCTAACTAGTTCTACAAATGAACCGATACGTGGATTGTTCATCCTCATCCAGGTGAATTTCCTCCTTGCAATCGCGTGAAGGAGATATAGTGTCCTAGAAAAGAAAGGTTGATGGAATACAAGGACTGGATCAAGCCCAAAATTATAACAAAATCCAATCCAAATTGAATCCAGAAGAAGCAAGACAATGATATATACTTAATTTGAATTTCATTATCATACGCGTGTGTGTGTGTGAGTTGGGAGCAGCACATAAGAAATAAATATGATTTTTTGGTAGAAAACTAGGGAAGGATAATTGGCTACCCCGATTGAAATAATCCCACCATTGTAAGTCAATTGTTACAAAAGATGCCCTTCCCCATATTTACAGAATACGTTAATTCAATATGACTTATATGAACCATGGAAGATATCCTATAAGGTGAAATAAAGGAGCATGCGATGTCAAAGTTATCATCAAATGATTATGGGTAGTAGGCTTTGTCGTTTTCTTGATAGGAGAAGAGACCGAGCATGTGGTAAGGCGAGTGTTAAACTTAAATGGCTGACAGATGGTGTCGGGTGGTGGGAAATGTGAATATTGATGTTGGTGTGTCATGTGGTGGTAGAGCTCTACGATCCTCAAGTATATGTGATGGGGACATCAGATTACGACACATGTATCTTCAGGAGATGCCGGAGATCGACGGCCACGATCATAATCTTTATTTTCATCATTTTATGTAGTAGTTTAATTTTATTTTATGTTTTTCCGTTTTTGCCCTTATGGGTATTTGGTAGCTATTGTAGCCCAAGGGGCATTTTAGTCTTTTGTTTTTCTTTGTCATTGTGAGGCCTATTAAAGCTTCCTGGTCATTTATATAAAAGATTCACACTCCATCCATGGATCGAAAAAGGACACTCTAATCAAATGATGTTTTTGGGCATCTCAATGCATTAATGAACTTAGACTTGAGTGATCCTAGGCTCATCGGATTCATCTTGTCAAAATACATGTTTTCACATAAGTATGCAAATTTAAAAGACAATTAACACCTCAAATGTCCTCAAGAAATTTGCAATTATGAATAATTGATTTAGACACGTTTGGATTTGAATCCAAGCATTCTTGATAATATTGGAATTATCTCATTGAGCCATATTGTCTCAAGTCTCAACTATAATTTTTTTAGAAATGGAGTTCAAATGATCCTGAAATCAATTTCTAAAGTTTTTTGCCAAAAATAGTTGATTGTTTGAAATTTTGAAATTGTGTCAAAATTCATGCTCAATCAAATGAATTTTTAAATGGTGCACTAGTTGGGATTATTCTCTTGTCAATTTTTTAGATAGAAATAATCATTTTTTTCACAATTTTCCTTTAAATTAAGGATATAATGATATATTTATCTTATCTTGATTTAAATTTTGACTTAGTTTAAAAAATATCTCATTTCTATAAATAAGGATAGGGAAACTTGTATTTTAATTATATTAAATTAAAATAATCCTATTATTCCTAATCTTTTAGACATGCTTTCTCACCTCCAAATACTTCATCTTTCTCTCATGTTGTAAAAACATACATGGAAGCTCTTTCCACGGCTCCCTCTTCTAAGCATGTACCCCAATGAAGCCTCACATGTTCTCTTCCTAATTGAGACCCTCCCTCCTTTCTCAAAACTCTCTCTAATAGCTCCTCTCATATCCTAAGGGTAGTATTCAAGAAAAGAGACTAGCAATTCAAAGGCAAACTCAACAGGAGAAAGATGAGGAAGAGCAAGAAGGAGATCCATCATCAAGATAGTCCTCAATTTGGAGTCAAAGCAAAATCCAAAAGGTAAAATACTTCATGGGAATGAACATCCTGAACAGAAATGAGCAAGTTTGGGAGATCAACTTCCAATTACTACTACAAGGCTACATCTACCCCACAATCAATATTTATTGTTAAGGTTTATTTATGTTGATATCCTAGATGAAAATGCAAATGAATTTTCTGAACGCTTAGAATCTCTTCACCTTTGCACCTAGAGTAGGCAAATAAGAATTTATAAGGTACATTTCTAATGCTTTTTCTTAAAGAGACTCACCGTTATTGTAGTTCTTGTAGCCACCTAGAAATAATGTTGTGCTCTATGGCCATGATGATCCTTATAGAAAGATAGAACTTGATGATCCTTATAGAAAGATAGAACTTGATTGGTCACCATTAGATGGTAAATATGACCCAAAAGCAAATTCTAATTAGCACACCAAAATAAAGGCTTATGCCACCTTGATGATCTACACCTTTTGCCAATGTTAAGCAAACTGGTTCTTAACAATTATTTTTGGTGAATTCTCAGAAAATGGCCAATGTGAAACAACTTGTTTATATTAGCAAGAACTAACAAAATACAAAATACCTTTTTCATATATCTCAGTTGCATACCCCCAACTCATCACACCCATGGAATCCACTACAAAATCTACGAGTGTTCTAGATCAGCAACTCAAGAAAATATATGGATATGCCTGAAACCACTTAAAAAGGCTGAACTGAATCCCAACCAAGAGCCACTGGGTATCAACCTAGGTCAATATATTTATCAGTTGAGCCTAATTATATACTCAATTCAGGCTTCGTCTGGAGCAGCTTTCTTATTTCTTTCTAAAGCAGCTTTCTAGTTCGAAATTTTCTTGAACTAGAAAGTTGCTTTAGGAAGCAGTAAGAAAGCTGTCCAAACGAAAACTCAATCAGCCTGCAACAAGCACTAGATTATGCATTAACTCTTCAAATAATGATGCATTGAATGCAAAGACAACTCCCAAATGGCGTAATACATGGTCAGGTCAGATCAAACCACTACAGCACTTTTCATTCTTTAAATTCATACTGATTGTTGGATCTCAGTTTTGAGGTCATTTAAGATATTGGGCCCAAAAATTCACTTCGTAGTTCTCATAAGTGGAGAAAAATCCATCTCCAGATTCATAGTAACTGATACTAAAATGACAGCATTCAAGTGCGCCCTTTCTGTAGGAGCTCCAATAATTGCCTACGAATCTCTAAAATATCTCAGACATGAAAACAAATATAAGACGTATTTCAAGATTAAGAAAAGTACAACAGTTGAACACAGCCTTACAATAAGCATCACTTAGAAATTGCACAAACCACTTAGTTTATGATGTATGATGTAAGAAAATACAACATAAATATTAGATGAGAATGAAAAACATTTGCAGTGAAACAGAATAGGAGCATCAAAGGGTAAATACCCGTTTTAAATACTACTACTAGAAAAAAAATGCACATGAACCATTACAGAAGTATGCATGCACATATGAATTACAAAACTCACAACTTACCCAACAAAAAAGCGTAAGGCTGGTTGCTCTTGCTCCAAGTTTAACAGTGCTCCTTCATTATCCTTTAGGATTGAACCCAATATCTCTTTCAGAAGATTAGGCAACTGTGCAAACAACCACAAGACACCAAGATACTTGAGAATGCCACGTAAAACCTTTTTAAGAGCTGCTAGAGGGACCCATCCACCACCATAACCTCCATCATCTCCAAGCCCAATAAAAGCAGTATTCAGTTCCCCTCTAACATGCACAGGAACTCCAGTACCTTGAGCTATTCGCATCGGTACCCCAGATATACCTGAAGGCATCCCAGATGTTGGTAGCATGCTATTGCTGACGCGACTCAAGTTGCCAGACATCTGGTTTCCAATAATTGTTACAGGTCTTGGCATTCCAACACCAGTAACAGGACTAGAACGATTGCCATTAGCTGACAGAGGCTGAGCAGCTGAACTTTGCAGACTATTGCTTAAACTCAAATGCCCGCCAGTATGAGTAACCGCAGGAAAATTGGGCTCCAAAGCATTCAAGCCTTGAGCAACATGCTCCATAATAAAAGGCCTAAACTGTGGGCAGGGTAATGAACCCCCTGAGGCAGGCCCTCCCTTTGGTGGCGTCGCTGGTTGCAACCAAACCTGGTCTCCAGCAAAGCAGCGCATATCAACAGAAAACCTCTTGCGATATATGATACGAATCCAATATGGGCCTCGCAAGACCACAGAGACATCAATAGGTAGCAGTGAGCTGGGAACAATTCCTGAAACACATCTTCCAGCAGCAGACAGAGTTGCTGCATTGTGAATATTGTGACTGCTAAGAGGAGGTGCAACGGAAGTTCCAGTTGAAGCTGCAGGAGATAAAGGCATAACAACATTGGATATAGATGAATTAGGGAGAAATCCCTGTGATGGCAAATAACTTCCTTGCTTTGAAATGGGAGAGGGACCAGTAGATACAGGACCAGACATCCTAGCAGGAGGTATAGCAGCAGCTAGAGCCAGCAAGGGTCCTGCAGTTAACCTGATGCAATCCAAGAATGATGCAACATCACCTCCATTGATGAAGTCCTCCAAGAACTGCATGAAACAAAAAAAAAAAAACCAGCGTAGGACCACCTCCAATAATAGATATGCAAAACTGAATTATATATAACATTATAATCATTAAAATTGTCTAACATAGCATGTTAGACAATAGATTACCAAAAGTATAACATTGGTATTCTAAACTAAAAGAGTGTTGTAGTATTACTTTGGGCTAAGCACAGCAACAACAACAATGTTGATGGAAAAATCCATGTTTTTGTAGTTAGAAGCATCACATAAAGTACTAATTAATGTGCAGTTTTTTTTTTTTTTTGCATTACTTGATTTATTTTATTTGATATTTCTATTTTGGAGGGCATGTTAGTGATTATGGTCAAGAAAGGTTGTATTGAGGAAAAAAATGTCGTATTTTATTTCCTAACTTTATGTAGGTTATATGGTTGTAATGTTTCAATCTTGTTTCAGTGTTTGTTAGTTTTCATAAAAGGTTGGGAAGGCTATAGTGAACTGCTTTTTTTTTTTATTATTAGTTGGTTTTTTTTTATTTCTATTTTGGAGGATAAAAATAATGATGATGGATTGATAGCTGAGAAGAATTTTATTGGCTAAGAAAGTTTGTAACTTATTTCCTAACGTCAGGATGGGTTACATGTTTGTAATGAATTTAGTACTTGATTCAATTAAGGACAATTCTCATTAAATTTTGAGAGGTTATGGTAGACAGTATCATTTCTTCATTTATGATGCATGGCATTATTAGACATTCGTAGTATTTGAAGGTATATGTTCATTGGATGTGATTGGAGGATACTGGTTATTGTTGGATAGTTAGGTTGGATTGGTTTAGTTGTTTCTTGTAGTGGACTATGTTGGTTGCAGTTTAAGTGTTCAGGCAATGGAGTTTGGAATTGTTCATTCAATTATAAGTGGTTGTTTGAAATTACTCATTCAATTATAAGTGTTGATTTCGATTTCTTTTTTTTTTTTACATAAGGGAGGAATGTTGAGGTAATTTGTGGCCGATATTGCAGATGTGTGCAGATTTGCGATATTGGAGTGTACAACTTAACTTCTACGGCAACTGAGCATCATTAGCACGTGGTTCTTGTGGCAATTATATGACCATACGGTAGTTACTATTCAGTTGAGCAGGAACCTTAAATTTAATTGGGGTCGATTAGGATATCTAAGATTTACCTGAAAATTAATTCAAACTTAAATTGAAACTGATCTTGTGTGAACTTTGTCTCCTAACCTAGCTTATATGGATTCTATAAGGAGTCATTTGAGGCATGTAATTCAAAAATTTTGGCTTGAATAAACTTTTACTTTTCAAGTTTTCAATTTTATTAAGTGCAACTTGAATATATAATTTCTTTGAGTGCTATACCTGATTTTGTGGAGGTCATCTACGCTTTTTTTAATTATTTTTATTAAGTTGTTCCTTGTTCCATTTTATGATTTCCTCTGCATAATTTAATACTGTTGTTTAGTGCTTTCAATTTTAATAAAAAAATGACAAGTTAAAAAACTTGTGGAAATCAATTTAATCTGCTGAATTTATTTTATGTGCTTCCAATTTCTTGCTGAAACTGATGAGGACATCCGACCGTGAAAGTTTATCAGAGGAGTCAAAGATCGACGACCATGATTATACCACTTTATTTTGAGTTATTATTTATATTTTGATTTATTTATGCATTTTTCCGTTTTTACCCTCTCACTTGAGGGAGAAGACCTATGTGACTCCAAGGGCACTTTTGTCATTTGTCTTATTATTGTATTTTGGCTATTTATAGCCCCCTTCTCTTCTTTTTGAGGGACGGGTGATTATTAAGAAAAAAAGTATGCACTCTTATTCTTAAGAGCTTTGAGAATTCTTATGAGAGTTGAAGTCCCTAGGTGAGGAAAATGTACTACCCACCAGCCGCAGGAAGCGTCCGGGCTCGTTGTTTGAAGTCCCTAGGTGAGGGCAAAGCACTACCCATTAGCCGTAGGAAGCGTCCGAGCTCATGGTTTATCTTCTCTGCCACTTCCCCATCCCTCCTAGCCGTCGACCCCTCCTCCTCTCTCCCTCTCTTGGCCAAAATTCCCCACCTTAGCCCTAGGCCGAACCCCATCCTCCCTTCTCTCTCTTGGCCGAATCCCCACACCCAAAACCACTCCTCTCCTCCTCCCAACCGCCGGTCACAAGGCCTCCCCACCTCTTCCTCATAGCCGCCAACCACCCCTAACCCTAATCCTAAATCGTTGGCCCCAATCATCCCTCCAAAGCCTCCAAAATTCAAATCCCTAAATCGGTTACTTTCCATATGTGATGAATCTAAATTATGAGAGTTATAATTTTAGATTTCAATTCAATCCGAATTTGAAATTCTTTCCTAAATTAATAGGAGTTATACTTGGAAAGCCCCTCCAATAAAGGCATTTTAAATTTGAATTTAAATTAGAGAGATAATTTATATTAAATTCTCTTTCCTAATTTAAATTGACTTAAATTGGAAACTCAATTAAATCCCCTAATCTCCTCCAATCTTCTTTAATACATGTGAGCCCCTCCCCTTCCCCTCTTCCTAATTAGGAGGCCCATTAAAGCCAAAACCACTCCTCTCCTCCTGCCAACCCCCGGTCACAAGGCCTCCCCACCTCTTCTTCATAGCCGCCGACCACCCCTAACCCTAATCCTAAATTATTGGCCCCAATCATCCCTCCTTTGCCTCCAAAATTCAAATCCCTAAATTGGTTACTTTCCATATGTGATGAATCTAAATTATGAGAGTTATAATTTTAGATTTCAATTCAATCCGAATTTGAAATTCTTTCCTAAATTAATAGGAGTTATACTTGGAAAGCCCCTCCAATAAAGGCATTTTAAATTTGAATTTAAATTAGAGAGATAATTTATATTAAATTCTCTTTCCTAATTTAAATTGACTAAAATTGGAAACTCAATTAAATCCCCTAATCTCCTCCAATCTTCTTTAATACATGTGAGCTCCTCCCCTTCCCCTCTTCCTAATTAGGAGGCCCATTAAAGCCAAAACCACTCCTCTCCTCCTCCCAACCGCCGGTCACAAGGCCTCCCCACCTCTTCCTCATAGCCGCCGACCACCCCTAACCCTAATCCTAAATTATTGGCCCCAATCATCCCTCCTTTGCCTCCAAAATTCAAATCCCTAAATTGGTTACTTTCCATATGTGATGAATCTAAATTATGAGAGTTATAATTTTAGATTTCAATTCAATCCGAATTTGAAATTCTTTCCTAAATTAATAGGAGTTATACTTGGAAAGCCCCTCCAATAAAGGCATTTTAAATTTGAATCTAAATTGGAGAGATAATTTATATTAAATTCTCTTTTTTAATTTAAGTTAGCTTAGATGGAAAATTTAATTAAATCCCCTCCAATATTCTTTAATGCATGTGGGCCCCTCCCCTTTCCCTCTTGGCCCCCACTCCTCTCTCTCTCTCTCATCTAATTAGTAGGCCATTAAAGCTCCCTAATTAAGTCATCAATTCCCCAATTACCTCCACCCTTTTGGCTAAAATTAATTTCATAAATTTTGAATTTGCTTCCCTCTCAATTCAAAATCAAAGTTTATAAAATCTGATTTTAAATTCTTTAAAATCTGATATTATTTTCCTTAAATAGATGGGTTAAATTAGGAAAGGCCCCACCATTCAAATTAATTTAAATTTTGAAAATGAGATACTCTAAATTTTCTTTCATAATTTAAATTTTCAAATTTAGCAACCCCTCTTAATCACTCAATTAAATCTCCATCTAAATCTCCTTTCCTAATTTAAATTTCAAAACTTAGCAACCCCTCTTAATCAATCAATTAAATCTCCATCAAGGCATCGGCCCACCCTTCCTCCCTCCTTTAATTGGAGAAGATTCAAATTCAAACTCTTCCCTCCTCTCCAAACATTAAAATCTGAAATTAAATTTCAAATTTTGAATTGTCCAACCATGGCTAACTTGGTTCTACATCAGAAACTCTATGCTATTTTTTTCATTTCTATATCCATTAAAAAAAAATAAGTTGTTGGATTAATTGAAAACTTAAGATCTATTAATCAACAATTCTTCCTTACAAGAAAGCATACTACTAATCATATGACTTGCATTCAGAAACCATAACCCTGAATCATCTCGCATCAAATTGGTATCACATATTTAGGATGTGTTAAAATGTTACTTAGAAATAGAGCTAATAACCAAAATACTTAAAAAAAACATGAAAAGAATGAAATTTTAACAACTTTATGAACAAAATTGACTGAGTTTTTAAACAAATGAAATTGTTAATATAATGACATTAGCATGGTTAAAGCATGAATCGATACATTGGAAACTAATCAAATTAGTGCGCATAAATTAGAAGTAGACTCCAATCAAAATGAAGAACCAATTCATTTAAATGTTAATTCTAGAAGGAAGCAAAGTAAAAAAAAGCTAGAAAAATCAAGGTATAATAATGATATTTATGTAAATTATATATGCCAAAATTTTTAAATAGATGATATATCTAAAAAAGTAAAAAAATAAAAATACACACAACCTACACCTCAAACCCCATTTCATTCGGAGACGATAAGAAAAAGATTTAAAACCTATTTTTCCCCATCTTTCAAATTCCACACGTCAATTGATCGAGATGTGGATTTAGGATAATAAAGATTCAAGACCCACTAAGGCGTGGGTTTAGAATTACAGCTGTTGATATGGGCTTTTGAAAATATTTCAATTGGACATTTAATTGAAAATTTTACATTATAGGCTTATGGGTTTCACAAAATAATAATAATAATCAAAATATATCCTATAAAACCTTTTTTTCATTAAAACCTAAAAGATACAATCCCCAGTTCTACCACATGCCCTGATTCCACTCACCGCATGCAGAGCCACAACTCACGATGGTTCTGTCATTTGTTTATCATTGCTCCTCGCCCTTCTGATAAACAATTGAAGATGAACCTATGGTGACCTTTCATGGCTTTAATATAAAAATAAATGTGGTTTTCATACATTTGACTACATGAAATAGTTCTTTAATTTTTTTTAGTTGGAGTATTTTATTTAAAGATTTTAAAATCAATTACTTTAGATTTTTTTAATGTTCTACTAATCCTTTGTAATCTACAATGGTAAAATTTGTTTTTAAAAGAAAATATATTGCATGAAAGTATGAGACTCATGTTGATCAAAGGTAATTTTTACAGCAAAATTATCACAAGAGAAATTAAAATAATAAATGATCATCTTGCTTAAACTCATAGGAATGTGGGACAATGTGAGAAAGTTCCAAATTAAGCTAAATGAGAGATATCACGCTATTTGAATGTTTCTATATAAAGGCAAAGCATCAACACCAACAAGATATAGATGAAATGATTGAAGATGGATCATATTAGGGTTATTCTCATTCTAGTCCTACTAGTGGCACTGATAGTATATTGATTTTCACTAGAGGAATTTGAGATCCTATGGATTAATTTATTGAAGATTTATGACTTGCAGTTAAAGAACGAAGCCAAAATATCTCACTAGTGTCCTACAAATAATAAAATAAAGTTTGTATGGATGTTGAAAGAGTTTTCATAAAAATTAGATTTAATTTAATGTTATCAGGACTCCTTCCTTTTTCAGTATAGCACGCTCCATAGAGAACTATAGTCGAGGATTGAAAACTCCAAGCATGCATAAGCATCAAACATAAGAACTAAAAGAAGTGAATACTTTTGATTAGATAGTTCAAAAAATTTAGAATACACAGGCACAAATAGGGATTTTGATACTATCAGACGGTTGACAAGAAATAAGAGGTTGAGGTTTGATCAATTTTCTAGTCAACACTAATAATAGAATGGTGTTTTTATAATGAGTTGATGAATCTAAGCTTATTAAACATGCACCATTGTTAATTTAAACTTATGTTTAAGTTTGTTAAAATTTGTAATTAATGTTATTCTAATTTTATTTTTTAAACTTTCAGAGCACTGCTAGATGCACTTTGGAGATGAAATACTATAATTAAAAATGTTTGCAATCATAGTCTTAAGCCGAATAGATTTAGTTTCTATATGTGAATGAAATTGGAGCACATTCAATAAAGTACATAAAATGAGAGCAAATTGTTTGGCAGTGGATAGGATGAAAAACTTCATTTATGTCATATACAATAAGAAATTAAAAAATAGAAATATCAAATTAACATCACGCAAAAATGATGATGATCCTTTAATTATTGATAATTTGTCAACAGAGATGATAGGTGGTTAACCAAAATAAGAAAGGTAATAAAGAAAGTGATGTTGGATCAGATAATAATGAAGACATTGATATTTATGTTGCAAAAATAATAGAAGTTAGTAGAAATTAGCAAAAAGATTCACCAAACACAAATAAGGTCCAACGTAAAATACCTTCAAAAATTGGTAAAATATATTCATTATGAAATATGTAATAAATTATTATTAAATATTTCCTTGTTATGAGGGCACTTATTATAATAATCTTGATGTAGGAAATAAAAAAGTGAAAGTGTTGGATGATGAAGAAAATGAACAGCCACACGAGTGCTAGGATGCCAATAGAGCTATTAGATATCGCGAATATTCTTTAAACGATCATGTTAGTGATGATCAATGCTGATAATGATGATGTTAATTTTTAGGGCATAAAAGACTTCTTTCAAAATCTAGTTGTATCTTAGGTCACTAATTTTTATATTTTTTGAACTTGGAACTTTTATTAAATTTTTTGAACTTTGTGTTCTTCCTTGTGATATGTATTTTATGAATTAAGGTTATGTTTTTTATGGTGTTTTTTTTTTAAAGATTCTTTTAATGTTCTTAATTCAAAAAAAAACATACATGGATTCAATTTGAAACCTAAGTTTCAATTTAATTGAGGAAATCTTCTTGATCCCCAATATAATTTTTTTTAAACCTTGGTTAAAATTGAAGTATTTACCCATGGTGATAAATTTGATCCTAAGGCATTTACTGAACCTACAAAATCTTGGTCCGAAAAGCAAAAGACCTTTTTCTATATTTTTTCATCAAGGATGATAAAAATGCAGGACAATAAAAAGTACCCTTCTAGAATAACCAGGCTGGAAGATTGATTTCCTTTGCCTGCCTATGCTCCATCCAATATTCTCCAGAATTGAATTTCTCATCCGATTCTGACATCAAGCCTCCGCCTAGCAACAGGGGCTTCAGCTTTATGCTCATTTATTACACCTTCCAACTTAGCTAGTCTTCCAAAAGCTCCTTCGACATTCTTTCCCATTAAGACTTGCACCCTATCATGCATCCAACAAATTGCAAACTTTTTATCCATTTTATCATAGTTATTAATTAACATCATCAAACCTGGACTGATGCATTTTGATGATAACTGAAGCATCCATGATCTAATAGGCAGACAAAGGAAATCAATTTATTACTCCTTTCTATGCCTACTATTCTGAATATCAATATGCAAGCATTCCTACAATGGGCTTCATGTCCGCATACATCAAACTCCAGCAACAGCAAAGTTTATATAACGCTAGTAGCAACCCCTTTCAAACCCTTCCGATATAGTTTGTTTTCTATCCAAATGCCTTAAAAATCAAATTTTGATTTCATACGAACTGGCATAATCAAGTTACATCTCATCAGGTTAATACTAGAACTGGCATCAACTAAAATATTTTACAAGTTAAATTACTTAAATTGCATATTTTTAGTAGCATTCATTCAAAACTTTCATCAATCCTTTGGATAGATAATTAAAAAAAAAAGACACTATCAATCCACAAAAATAAAAAACTATAAATGCTGATGGCATTGGAAGGCCTTTCAACTCATGAGCAGACATTTTGTATAGACTGGACTATGATTACTTAGGTTGGGAAGGAGATGCTGTTTTTAAAAAACTAATTATATTTACATTTTTTTGTCTTGATTCAATTGTAATGAAGTAAATTGAGTTTAAATTTTGTGCTTAAGAATATTAAAGTTCTAACTTTTTAATATTGAATTCAATGAAATTATTTTTTTAGAAACAATAAAATATGTATTTCAATCATTCAACTCTTTTCATCAATATAATAAACAAAGTATGCATTCTGCTCGAGAGCTGTTCATGTTAGCTGCTCAAGTAACCTATTGTCTCCACTTCTCCTAGTATGCACAGGAAAACTAATGATCAAGACCTAACTCCCTTCTCTTGCAACCCATCATCTAATCTCGACTTCACCTAGTGTGTTAACTTGTAATGGCTTCTCCTAATTTCGGCTAGGTTAAGTAATTAGAGATTGTAATGAAAAAAAATTGTACAAAAAAACAGCTTCCCAAAACGTCTTATATCTATGATTCAGCCGTGATATTTTTGCCTCATGCCATAACATTGTCATCAAATTCAACCTAGATTTTAATAGTAGGGCTACTTTGGCTCCTATTTAACAAGTCAAGGGAATAAATTAAACATTTTATGTAATCTGCAACTAGAATGGCCCCACCAAATAGTATATTTAATTATCAACTACATGAAGAAAATTACAATGCAAGAAAAATGTAGCTGGATAATTATTAAATTTAAGATGCACAAAATGAATATGATGAGGACATCCATAGGAGATTTCGGCACACTTACCATCGGAGGGGTTGTCGAGCGACGGCCATGATTCATAGTCTTTATTTTTGATGTTTTATTTTATTCATGTCATTTATATTTCATGTTTTCCATTTATACCCCTGTGAGGGAGTTAGTGCTTATTGTAGCCCAAGGGCAATGTCGTCTTTATGATTTTTATTTTCAGATGGCCTATCTATAGGCTTAGTCATTGTATTTGAGTTTAATTTTGATGAATGAAAATTTTACTCTTATGTTCTCTTTGTGAGTTCCTTTCTCCTAGATCTCTTAGTGAGTTCGTCGAAGAAGATAGATCTCTTTGTGAGTTCTAGATTTTCGTTCAAGCCTTCTTAGTGGAACTTCGGATTGAACATAATTGAGGTTAGTGAATCCGTGGCCAATCGAATCCCTAGAAAAATTTTCCCTTTCTTCCCTCCCAAGCTACTTGCCGCCGCCCCTCCCTAGACCTCCAAACCCGACGGCCTGCAGCCCAGCCACCCACTGGCCACCCGCTGGCTCCACCTTGCCGCTGACTCCTCCCCTAGTTCTCCCCTTTGGATTTCAAATTCTCCTCTCTTAATTGCTTTCCTAATTAAGCCGTATTAAATTTGGAAAGTCAATTAATAGGAGTTACACATATTTGAAATTCAAATTCAACTCCCCTCATAATTTCATTTGAATTTGGGAGTTACTTAAGACAATCAAATTCTGAAATTAAATTCATATTTTTGATTAGTTTTCTTTAACTCCTTGTGATCCCCACTTGTTTAAATTCTCAAGCCCTCTCACCACTATACATGGCCGGCCCCTCTCCCCTCTCTCTCCCCTATTAATTCTCTTTTAATACACCCTTATTTCTTTCCCTCCTTGACTAATTTCAAGTTTGAAATTCTGAAACTGAAATTAAGTCATCCATAATTTAGGAAATCTGAGTTAAAATTCAGATTTGTGTTTATTCCCCCCATAGCCTCACCCGCCCCCTCTTCCTCCCAAGCCGTGACTTCCCTCCCTCTCCCTAGCTCACGGCAAGCTCTCCCACCACCCTCTTTCTTCTTCCCTACTCAATCCCACAATGCATGGCGGATCCCGAGCTTGAGAGCGGTTTGGTTTTCGACATCTACGGAGACATTCACCTCACCCGTTCACCGTTCTTCAACGTTGGATTTGGCTCTAACGACACGGTTGAAGATTATTTGAACCGCATCCTTCCAACTCTCGTGGACGTCATAGACGACCAATTCCAAGACTACGACTGGACCATCAACGGACATCCACCCGCTTCCCCACCTTCATTGCCATCGCTTCCCTCGCCACCACTACGGTCTGCGTCGTCTACCTTGGAGTGATCTCGTTTCTCGTATGGTTCTTCTTTCTCCGACAATCCTAGAAGTAGAAGAGTGACTTTGAGCCTCAAGGTGAGACGATTACTTTGTTAACCGACGGATTCTAGTTGGCTAATCATTTCATTACGTTTGCTTAAGTTGTTATTTTAAGGAACTTACAAATTTAGCTGTAACGGATTGCCTAATGCATTGTTGACTTCTTAGATCTTTCTTGAGTTTTCAATTTTGAGAAGTTTTAAATTTATTTTTATCATTACTCCAACAAATTTTATTAATTTCTAAATAAATAATTCCTGGTTTCACATCATGGCTAGCATGCTTTACATGTGCTAGAAGTCATCATAGGAAGCTATCTACATATTTCCCTACTTGTTTGCAAGCATTACATCATCCTAGCATTTCATTCCCTAGTGTGTTTTTGCTGTCCAGTAAAAATTCTACATGTTTTTATCTTATTAAGCAAGCATATTACATGTCATTACAACTCGCCCAATCGCTTAGGACACTTGCCAAACTAGAAAACCTTGCTGTCCATAATTTTTCCTGCACTGTTTAGGGACATTTAGGTGACCCTAAATCTGTCATAAGTTGCTGTCCACTCGTCAAAACCCGCCCTTAACACTTAGACACCTTAGGCCCTTGCTGTAGGTTGCTGTCCACAACATTTCAGCATCATATAGAGGCATTAGGAGCATTTTACCTTAGCGTCTAGGTGCTGTCCACCACCCCGGTACTTCCCCTAGCAACCCCTAGCCTCCACCCATGGATCCGGAACATATACAGGCAACTCTAGACCTCATAGTGGGCCAATTGGGAACTATTACGCAGCAAATCCGCAACACCCAACGGACTTAGCAGACTTTAGGCGCCAAACAAGTGATCGACTGGATAACATAGAGCGCATAGGAAACCCCGGTATTTACACCCCTTCTAGGCCGCATTCACCTTATGGTGATGACACCATAACCAATCATGGACTACAACGAGATCAATACCGTCATAACCCTAGACCAAATCAGGACACCTTAGGAAATGAGACCCCGTGGAGAGATAATGATGCTTAATTGCTTAAGACATTAAAATTGATGTCCCAACATACGATGGAACCCTTGACCCTCAAGTTTTCTTGGATTGGCTTAAAGCGATGGATAGTTATTTCAAATGGTACAACAATTCGGAAGGTAGGAAAGTTAGGTTCGCCGAAATGAAACTCACTGGTCGAGCCAACCTGTACTGGACCAATTTAGAAAATATGCATGAGGCTCGAGGCGAACATCCCATCACCGACTGGAGAACTATGAAGCAAGAACTTAGGAGAAAATACCTCCATCCGTCCTACTACCCCAAGCTCCTAAATAAATGGAATAGGCTGACCCAGGGTAGCAAGCCCGTTAAAGAATACATCTCAGCATTCGACGATTTTCTGATCCATTGCAATGGCGAAGAATCTGCTACCCCACACAAATCCTGTTCATGTTTAGAGCTGGCCTTAGGGAAGATCTCCGAACTGAACTTTTTGCGAGAGGAATAGACACGTTAGAGGCAGCCTGCAGTCTAGTTCTCGAACTCGAGGAGTCTAGTACCCACTCCCACACTAAGCATTTTGACTCCTGCTCACTTCGTATAGAACCTCATCCGGACAACCCCAAAACCGACCCACTGCTAGTTCAGCCCCACCTCGCCTGGACTTTATAGGTAAAGCCCCCGAACGTGACACTCCCAAAGCCACTTCAGGAACCAAGTGTTATAGGTGTCATGGGTATGGGTACATTGCATCGCAATGTTCTAGCCCCTACAAGGTCACCATAATTGAAGAAGTGGATGAAGATGAGGACGAACCTGAAACAGATATAGTTCATCGTGTTGATGAGGAAGAAGACTCTTTCACTGAGGATGAACATGTTGCCTTGCAAGTCGTTAGATGTGCGTTGTCCCAACCGAAACCGAGTGATGATTGGCGAAGGACCTCCATTTTCCATACCTTTACTAAGATTGGAGAAAAGAGCTGCAAAGTTATCGTCGACAGTGGAAGTTGTATCAATGCAGTCTCTTCGGCTATGATTTTCAAACTTAACCTCAAGATAACACCCCACCCAAATTCGTATAAGGTCTCTTGGATAAACTCGACTACCATAGAAATTAAGGATCGGATCCTTATTCCTATAGAATTTGTGGGATATCAGGAAAATATTTGGTGTGATGTTTTGACTATGAAAAGATTTGGTGTGATGTTTTGACTATGGACGTAGGTCAAATTATCCTTGGTCGTCCGTGGTTATTTGATAACGACGTTCATATTTATGGGAGAACAAACACCTGCGTGTTTGAGCATAACGGGAAGAAGATCAAGTTAATACCTTCACAACCTAAACCCCCTAAGACGGAAGCCAAGCCTACCCCAGCCAAACAAAACAAAGGGCTACACCTCATGACTGCAAAGGAAGTAGAAGATGAGATTAACTAAGGAACCACCATGTACGCCCTAGTGGCTCGAGAAGCCAATGAAGAAGTAGGTGAACCCATTCCTGAAGAGGTCCATCCACTCCTTAAAACCTTTTCTGATGTATTCCCTGAAGACTTACCTAACCAACTACCCCCTCTACGTAACTTACAACTCGCGATAGATCTAGTACCCGGAGCTTCCTTACCAAACCTTCCTCACCACCGTATAACCCAACTGAACATGCTGAACTGAAGAAACAAATAGATGAACTCCTGCAACGAGGATTCATCAAAGAGAGCCTTAGCCCGTGTGCTGTCCCTGCACTGCTAACTCCCAAGAAGGATGGCTCATGGCGAATGTGTGTCGATAGCCGTGCTATCAACAAGATTACTGTCAAGTATAGGTTCCCCATTCCCCGACTGGATGACAGGTTAGACATGATGACCGGAGCCACCCTCTTTTCCAAGATTGATCTTAAGAGTGGCTACCATTAGATTAGAATTCGTCCGGTAGATGAGTGGAGGACTGCGTTCAAAACGAAAGAGGGACTTTACGAATGGACTGTAATGCCTTTTGGTCTGAGTAACGCTCCAAGTACCTTTATGAGAGTCATGACTCAAGTCCTCAGACCCTTTTTAGGAAAATTCGTAGTAGTTTACTTTGACGACATTTTAATCTATAGCACTTCGGTGGATCAACATCTCAATCATCTAACACAAGTTTCTGAAGTCCTGAGGAAAGAATAGCTATTTGCTAATCCTGCCAAATGTAAATGGCTTACCAATAGTGTGACTTTCCTTGGATTTATCATATCCAATCAAGGAATATCTGCGGACCCAGAAAATGTACGAGCTATAAATGAGTGGCCAGAACCCAAGAATATTAGAGATGTTAGAAGTTTTAACGGATTTGCCACATTTTATCGGAGGTTTATTCAAAATTTTAGCACACCATTATAGCACCAATAACGGATTGCCTTAAGAAAGGAGAACTTCATTAGACTATACCAGCAACTAAGGCCTTTGAGGAAATTAAGAAACGAATGATGGAAGCCCCGATTTTTCTAAAGTTTTTTAGGTGACCTGTGACGCATCAGGAATTGGCATAGGTGGAGTCCTATCTCAAGAGGGACACCCAGTTGCTTACTTTAGCGAGAAACTGAATGACATTAGACAACGGTATTCCACCTACGACAAGGAATTTTATGCTATCATTCAATCTCTTAGGTATTGGCGGCACTACCTCCTGCCTCAAGAATTTGTTATCTTTTCGGATCATGAGGCTTTGCAGTACATTAATTCTCAAAAGAAACTCAATGCCAGGCAAGGCCGTTAGGTCGAATTCCTCCAAGAATACACTTACACAATTAGACATAAGGTCGGAGCTGAGAATAAAGTAGCAGATGCTTTGAGTCGTCGAGTAATGGTCACTAGAGAAATGAGAACGGAAGTTGTTGGATTCGAACGTATCAAAGAAGATTATAAGGACTGCCCTGATTTTAAAGAAGCATATTTATCACTAACGACTGGAAGTAAACAAATTGTAGATGATTTCTTGTTGGAAGATGATTATTTATTTAAGTCTCACAAGTTATGTATTCCCAACACATCATTTCTTGAATTCCTCGTTTGGGAGCTACACGCTGGAGGCTTAGATGGGCATTTTGGGCAAGCAAAGACCATTGCAACAGTTGAACATAGATTTTTTGGCCCAGCCTCAAGCAGGATGTTAGTAGATTGATCAAACGATGTCATACCTGCCAATTAGCCAAGCAAAGAAAGCAGAACACCGGCCTCTACACACCACTTCCCGTCCCAAACTGCCCATTGCAAGATATTAGTATGGACTTTGTTTTAGGCCTACCCAAAACCGTTAGGAAGCACGATTATGTCTGTGTAGTAATAGATCGCTTCTCTAAGATGGCTCATTTCCTCCTATATGCCAAAACGTTCGATGCCTCTAGGATTGCCAAGTTATACTTTGATGAAATTGTCAGACTTCATGGACTCCCAAAAACAATTGTGTCAGATCAAGATGTGAAATTTACGAGTTATTTTTAGAAAACTTTATGGCTTAAGATGGGTACTAAACTGCAGTTATCCACCACTTTTCACCCACAAACGGATGGTCAAACAAAAGTGTTCAATAGGAGCCTTGGGAACCTTCTTAGGACTTTAGTAGGTGAGCACATTAGAGATTGGGATTCTAACCTGCCTATTGCCGAATTTGTTTATAATGATTCTGTTAATTAGACCACAGGCATGAGTCCAGCTGAGATTATATACGGATACCAACCTAGGCAATCGATAGATTTAATCCCAATGAGCCCTAAGCTTAGAGTGTCAGAGTCTGCATCCGCATTTGCATCACATCTTCAGGAATTGCATCAACAGATTAATAAAAGAATTGCACAAAGTAATAATAAATATAAACTTAATGCTGATCTTAAGCGACGATTCAAGGAGTTCGAAGTTGGAGACTATGTCATGGTTCGGATTCGTCTGGAACAGTTTCTGACAGGGGATGTAAAGAAATTACATGCTAAAAGCGCGGGACCCTTCAAAATAACTTCCAAAATAAACAGTAATGTCTATGTATGACCTTCCAGAAGGTTTCAACATGAATCTCACATTTAACATTAAGGGTCTAGTAGCCTTTGATGGCCCTGATTTTAACCCTGAAAATCCACTAAATATTGAACCTTGTGAGCCCATACCAAGTGAGATCCCAAGCCTACCTCCACTCCCCAAAATTCCCACATTACCTAATACGGAGAAGATAGAAACTATACTCAGTAATGAGATCATTTCCACTAGGGATGGCAGGCGCCGAAGATACCTAGTTCGTTGGAAAGGAAAGCCAGAGACGGAGAATACATGGCTGGAGCGTGATAAGATACAGAGGCTGGATCCTGACCTTCTGGAGCTGTACGAGAGTTCTCATGACCCTTGCTCGACAGGGTCGAGCTTCCTCCCACCTGGGGAGAATGATGAGGACATCCATAGGAGATTTCGGCACACTTACCATCGGAGGGGTCGTCGAGCGACGGCCATGATTAATAGTCTTTATTTTTATGTTTTATTTTATTCATGTCATTTATATTTCATGTTTTCCATTTGGACCCCTATGAGGAGTTAGTGCTTATTGTAGCTCAAGGGCAATATCGTCTTTATGGTTTTTATTTTCGAATGGCCTATCTATAGGCTTAGTCATTGTATTTGAGTTTAGTTTTGATGAATGAAAATTTTACTCTTATGTTCTCTTTGTGAGTTTCTTTCTCCTAGATCTCTTAGTGAGTTCGTCAGAGAAGATAGATCTCTTTGTGGCTTCTAGATTTTCGTTCAAGCCTTCTTTGTGGAACTTCAGATTGAATATAATTGAGGTGAGTGAATCCGTGGCCAATCGAATCCCTAGAAAAATTTTTCCTTTCTTCCCTCCCTGGCTACTTGCCGCCGACCCTCCCTGGACCTCCAAACCCGACGGCCTGCAGCCCAGCCACCCGCCGGCCAGCAACCCGCGCCCCCCAACCCCGACGGCCTGCAGCCCAGCCACCCGCCTGCCGGCCACCCGCTGGCTTCACCTTGCCGCCGACTCCTCCCCTAGTTCTCCCCTTTGGATTTCGAATTCTCTTCTCTTAATTGCTTTCCTAATTAAGCCGTATTAAATTTGGAAAGTCAATTAATAGGAATTACACATTTGAAATTCAAATTCAACTCCCCTCATATTTTCATTTGAATTTGGGAATTACTTAAGACAATCAAATTCTGAAATTAAATTCATATTTTTGATTAGTTTTATTAACTCCTTGTGGTCCCCACTTGTTTAAATTCTCAATCCCTCTCATCACTATACATGGCCGGCCCTCTCCCCTCTCTCTCCCCTATTAATTCTCTTTTAATACACCCTTATTTCTTTCCCTCCTTGACTAATTTCAAGTTTGAAATTCTGAAACTGAAATTAAGTCATCCATAATTTAGGAAATCTGAATTAAAATTCAGATTTGTGTTTATTCCCCCATAGCCTCACCCGCCCGCTCTTCCTCCCAAGTCGTGACTTCCCTCCCTCTCCCTAGATCACGGCAAGCTCTCCCACCACCCTATTTCTTCTTCCCTACTCAATCCCACAATGCATGGCGGATCCCGAGCTTGAGAGCGAATTGGTTTTCGACATCTACGGAGACATTCACCTCACCCGCTCACCGTTCTTCAACGTTGGATTTGGCTCGGACGACACGGTTGAAGATTATTTGAATCGCATCCTTCCCACTCTCGTGGACGTCATAGACAACCAATTTCAAGACTACGACTGGACTATCAACGGACATCCACCCGCTTCCCCACCTTCACCGCCGCCGCTTCCCTCACCACCACTACGGATCATTTGCGCCGTCTACCTTGGAGTTATCCCGTTTCTCGTAGGGTTCTTCTTCCTCCGACAATCCTAGAAGTAGAAGAGTGACTTTGAGCCTCAAGGTGAGACGATTACTTTGTTAACCGTCGGATTCTAGCTGGCTAATCATTTCATTATGTTTGCTTAAGTTGTTATTTTAAGGAACTTGCAAATTTAGCTGTAACGGATTGCCTGATGCATTGTTGACTTCTTAGATCTTTCTTGAGTTTTCAATTTTGAGAAGTTTTAAATTTATTTTTATAATTGCTCCAACAAATTTTATTAATTTCTAAATAAACAATTCCTGGTTTCACATCAGAATAGGCATGTATATGAGGGACCAAAAGATAATTATTCACTACAGAAACTATGACGGCCGAAAGAGAAACAAAAAAAAGAAAAAAGAAAAGGTATATAAGAAATACATATATCACCAAAAAACTAGAAAAATTGCAGCAAGAAAAGTACTTGAATTAACAACAACAAACAACAACATCAAGTCTTTGTCACACTACGTGGGGTCGGCTACATGAATCTTTTTTCTCCATCGTGTTCTATTAAAAGTCAAACTTTCATTTAAATCTAATAAAGAAAGATCATTTCTAATATTTTCTAACCAAATATTTTTTAGGTCTACCACAACCTTTCTTAACATAAGTCAAATCTAATACATCTACTTTCCTAACCGGGTCATCATAAGTTCGCCGTTTAATGTGACCAAACCATCTAAGGCGATTCTCTCTAATCTTATCTTCCACTGGAGCTACTCCAACCTTTTCACATATATGCTCATTTCATATCCTATCTCTAAGGGTAAAGCCACTAATCCACTTGAGCATCCTCATCTCTGCAATACTTAACTTAATATTATGCTTCTCTTTTAATGACCAACATTCGGCACCATAAAGCATTGCAGGTCTCACCACCATCTTATAGAATTTTCCCTTAAGTTTGAGGGGAACTTTTCTATCACACAAAAAGCCCGATGCATTCCTCCACTTCAACCATCCAACTTGAATTTTGTTGATAATATCCTCATCTATTTCACCGTCACTCTGAATAATATATCCAAGATATCTAAAACGTGTACTCTTATTAATGACTTAATCCCCAAAGTCACAAATCCCCTCACTAGGTTTATTACTATTAAAATTACACTCCATATATTTAGTTTTAGATCTAGTCAAGCGAAAACCTTTAGACTCTAAGGTTGACCTCCATAATTCAAGTTTACCTTTAACTCCCTCTCTAGTCTTATCAACAAAAAGATTATCATCTGCAAAAAACATACACCAAGGTTCATCCTCTTGCAAATGTCTAGTGATAACATCCGTGATTAAAGCAAAAAGATATGGGCTTAAGGCTGATCTTTGATGTAATCCAACCGAAATAGGAAAATACTTGGTCAAACCATCTTGTGTTTGAACACAAGTAATAGCTCCTACATACATATCTTTAATGATTTGAATATAAACATTATTAACTCCTTTTTTTCAAGAACTCTCCATAGTACTTCTCTTGGAACTTTAGCATATGTTTCTCTAAATCAATAAATATCATATGTAGATCCTCCTTATCCTCTCTATATTTCTCCATCAAACCAACTCAATAAATGTATGGTTCCATAGTAGACCTACCGGCATAAATCCAAATTAATTTTGAGAAACATTAGTATCACGCCGCAACCTACGCTCCATAACTCGCTCCCATCCTTTTAAAGTATGACACATTAACTTAATTCCTCTATAATTCGCACAATCTTGTGCACCACCTTTATTCTTAAAAATAGAAATTAACACACTCATTTGACATCTTTTTAGTCTTTAAAACAGTATTAAAAAGTCTAGTAATGCAAGAAATTCCTTCATCTCCTAAGCATTTCCACACCACTATTGGGATATCATTAGGCCAACCAGCTTTTTCACACTTCATTTTCTTTAAAGCCTCTCTAACTTCGGTTTTACTAATACGCCGATAAAAACAAAAATCTTTCTTTTCATTTTGGGTGCTAAGGTCACTAAAATCAATCGTATTATCACAATCTTCATTAAAAAATTTAACAAAATATCTCATCCACCTTTGTTGAATATCATCTTTTAAGAAAAGTACTTTTTGATCTTCATCCTTAATACACTTCACTTGAATTAATATATGTTTGGTTAACTTATACATATATTTTTCTCCCTCTTTAGTATCTAATCTATTATATAAATCATTAAAAGCTAAAATTTTTGCATCGCATATTGATTTCTTATATTCCTTAAGTGCATTTTTATATCAATCCCAATTATTATATTTTTTGCATCTAAACCAATTTTTAAAACAAATCTTTTTATTTTTTATTTTTTCTTGCATATTTGAATTCTACCACTAACTATTTTTACTATTATGAGTTTTTCCATTTGATACTCCAAGCACATCTTTTGCAATAATCTTAATATCACTAGTCACTTTTTTCCACATAACATTAGCATCTTCATGCACAGACAAAATTTTAAGATATAAAATCTTACTCTCAAAAATATTTTTGTAAATATTCTTTAAATGCTCCCATCTAATCCTAGAAAATCGTTTAATTTTATTTTTTTTATTTTTTGTCCCTTAATCTTAAAGTCCAAAACTAATAATCGATGTGGGTACATAAATTTTTACTCGGAATAACTTTAAAATCTTTGCAATGTAAATGATCTAATTTTCTTATAAGAAAATAATCAATATGAGTTTTACTATATCCATTTTTATAAGTGATGAAAAAATCATAAGCTAAAGAAAAATCTAAAAATGTTCTTACCACATTCATTTATCGTTCCAAACTCATGGCCACCATGAATGCTTTTAAAATCATCTACCTCTCTACCAACATGTTCATTTAAATCTCCTCAAATAACAACTTTCTTTAAGAGGTATCTTTTGTATTAATTCTTCTTCATTCCAAAATTTTAATTTTGAACTCATATCGAAACCTACTTGATGAACATAAGCAGTTATAATATTAGCAATATTATCATCAACAACAATCTTTAAACCTATAATTGTATCTCCAATTATATTAATATTTATAACATTATCCTTCAAACTCTTATATATAATCATATCTGCACCATTTTTAGTACGACTTCTACCCGAATATCATAGTTTAAATACTAAACTATCAATCTCCTTAGTCTTCTCTCCAACCCATTTAATTTCCTAGATCCACAGAATATTTATCTTCCTATGAATCATAATATCTATCAATTCCATTAATTTTTCTATAAGGGAACATAAATTCTAAGTTTCAATCCTAATTTTAGTTTCATGGACTAACTTAATTTCCAACATCCATCCTTGATGTGGGAACCCTTAACTATTTAACACTCCATGCGAGCGTCGATGCAGTGGCCCTTGCACACTTGTCGTTATATTCAGGCCATGCAACGCATCGCTTCGAGAGGACGCCCTAGCATTAACATAATTTTTTAAAGAATTCATGTCATGATTATTCAACAAGTTTTATGCTGGTAGTCGACTACCCAACGCACCCTCCACTTTTCTTATCCAGGACTTGAGACCTGACAACGACAGTGTTGAAAGTATTTGAATTAACCAGCACAAATAAAAAAATTTAAAAAAGAAAAGCACAAACCTTTGTATGTGGCCATAGATGATCCGGAGAAACATGCATTGTGCAGCCCTCCCTGCCAGCCTCCCATTCAACAACAAAGTGTGCCATAAAAGGCACTGAGCCGTAGCTAAACCATAAACTCATAAGACCAACAGCCTCAATCTTGAAAATTCTTCTCATCTGTTCGGTTAACTTGTCAACAGGCTCATTAGCAGCTTTTTGTATTTGCAAATTATTGTCAGAGCTTGCAGTTAAATCATCTAATTTATCATCTGCCCTGGCACCAATTAGCCTCCTCATCCCACGAGCAAATAAACGTGCATTAGACAGCCTTCTTAAATCTGAAACAAGCCTCTCAATGCTATCAGCTTCAACTGTTTTATAACCCAAAACCACTCCTTCAGGATCATAATGGATATGTGAATCAACATCAGATGCATTAGCAATACGAACACCAGGGTACCATGTTGTACTATTATTTCCCTTACAAAGTTCCCATAATTCCTGAAAATGCTGGTCTTTTATTTTAACATCCCAATACATGCTTCCAGGTTTGCCTAGACGTAAACAAATATGCTGCCACGAGCCATCCTGAGCAAGTGGCAGTCGGAACCACAAGTTTAAAGATGAAGCTCGTAGACCAACTTCTTCAACATATGGAATGTCAAGAGCTTCCATCTGGCTAGTTAGTCTAGCGTGCTTGATACAAAGTGAACAATGTCTAATTACATGGAGGAGGACAGACACATATATGTTTGAAGGAGCATTACCATGGATAGCTTCAGCAAGAAGACTCCCATACATGTGCTCACCAGATCTGCATGATGGGAAAGCTGATAGTCCTAATGAATCAGTAGATTCTAAGGTTCTCATTCTCTTCCATGGTCGATCATCCTGCTCTAGCTCTTTGAATGATGGTATCATGGTTAAAATCTCAGAAAGAGATCTTTTATGAGGCGTTCTCTCCGGTTTAGAAATAGCCCTGAGCCCTATGGCATGGGATGCTCCGGATTCTGAAGCTTGACCTGTGGTAAAAAAAACTCAACAAGTTAAGAAGGAAAAGATGGTAAATCAAGACTACCCTTAATAATATAGCCAAAGTTATTCGCTTACAAGAGGGGGCAGCAGTCAATGAACTTGATCCGGTACTTCCCAAATGTCCAACTAAATGGCTATAAGAAGAACCTTTGGAACCATTCATTCTGCTAACAGGTACTGAGACCCGAGAAACAGTTGTCCCTGCTCTATTCGCAACTAATGAAGAACCAGAACTGTTTATCAATTTGGTCTGATCCTCATCCAAAGCATTAAACTGACTAAGTTCAGTAGAATACAGAGACTTGAGAGAGCTCAAATCCTGTTCAGATTTTGAAGATGGAAGTTTCTGAAAAGGAGGGTTTCTCATTGAGCTTGTGAACATAGCTGAACTGTTACTGTTAAGTTGACCCTTAGCATTACCAGATAGATAAAATGAACCATTCAAACCAGAAGAAACTTTATTGAAGGTATTACTTTGAGAATTTTGGATTCCACCATCCAACTTAGGGGTTCCAACACCAACCATTGTTCCTTGACCAAAAGTAGAAAGAGAATTCAAGTGAGAAAAGGATGGCACACCATATGAAGAGGAAAAACTTTGATTGGAAAGATGGTTTCCTAATACATCTTTCTCAGATTCAAACACTTCGTCCACAATAGATGAAAAACTTGATTGAGAACAGTCAGGAAGCTGCAACGCATGCTCCAACCCTAACTCTGGAAGAGCATTTTTAGAAAGTTGATTCAAAGTTGCTAAGTTTGGCAGGGTGCTTATCTTCTCCCAGTTTAGAAGGCTTAAATTCAAATCATCATCAACCATCTGCATCTGACCAATGTCAATTTTATTAAAGCGAATAACATGATTGATGTTACTGACTGACTGTGACTTTCCACCCGTATCAGGTTGAGTTTCTAGTAAATTAAAAAGAGGTCTAAAATCCTTATCAAGCTGCATCAACAAAAAATATGAGTTTCCAGATTGTGGAAACCCCATCAATAATAAATCTGAACCATGCAAAATAGATTTTGGAATCTTCAGAGAAGCCAGGCAGTTTTCATAAACCTGCAAAAGTTATTTCAAACAGTTTACAAAAGTTTTCCTGCAAAAGTTGTTTCAAACAGTTTACAAAAGTTTTCCTGCAAAGGTTATTTCAAACAGTTTAAAAAAGTTTTCTTTTATTTCAAAAAAACAAGATCATTTTATGTTAAGAATGGAAATAATGTAAAGTTTTTAAACAGTTTTCACAGCATTTACAAAATAAATAACTAGCAGAAGTTAAAGTACAGAACATGAAATAAAAAGTATTTTCTTTGTGCCACAACTGAGAAGATCAAACAGACTTGAAAAGATAAAGATAAATAAAGTATAAAAACACAAAGCGCTGAGTTATTGACAAAATTACGCTCACCTACAGTAGAGGTTAAAGGCAGGTGTGTGTATATATATATGTTGAAATCAGGGATTGAGAGGGAAAAAACCATATATTATAACACAATTTCATCCCTATTTATAAATCTATACAAGATATCTTAATAAATAAACAAATAACCACAAAATAAGGCATTATTGCCCTCATATATTTCTTCCTAAATCAGCTACCTAACTATGAAAGGAAATCATCGTGATTTAGGCGTGATCTAGGCGGGCTTCCCACGGATCCTGATTTGTGGCCGTCGGATCTCTTCTAGAGAGAGTGACTGAGATTTTATACTCCCCCTCAAGCTGGGGAATATAGATCAATCATTCCCAGCTTAGCAATCTGCTGTGGAAAAGCAATGAAACGGTGCTGCGAGACGAAGGAGAAGAAGAGAAACATAGGAAAAGCCGAGAATAAAGGGAAAAGCAAATAACTTCTATTTTTCTTGTCTACCTGTAACTTTCTCAGTATAGGTATATATATTGTATACATCCGCTTAAAGTAACTAAAAGCAGCAAAACGGCTAAAAAGGGAGAGGCAACGTGCCACTACAAGAATTAGTTAAAAACATAATGGAGAAGGAAATAAAGTGATACGGTGCTGCAAAGTAGCACATGTGAGCAAGTGACCACATCAGTGCCCTCCTGTTTCAGAAGAGTTCGTATCCGACGAACTGAGCTGTGTTGGCGCGGTATCGGCGGGATGATACGTCGATATGTCTGCGACGTTGAAGGTAGCAGGTGTCAATATATCCGGTGGGAGCTCAACTATATAGGCATTCGCATTGACACGGCGCCTGATGGCTACTGGTCCGATCTTACGCGGACTAAGTTTTGAATATGTCCCGGCGGGAAACCTTTCTTTCCTCAATCTCACCATAACTAATTCACCGGGATGGAAAATTTTGGCACGCCTGTGAACGTCAGCCTTCTCTTTATAGTCAGTATTGGATTGCTCCAGCCTCTGCCGCACATCTATTAACATTTGTTGGAACCTTTCAGCCATGTCGTGAGCCGGTATGTTTTTGAGCTGTGGCAAAACAGCAATATCGACCACATGGTTAGGAACCTTAGTGTATACAATTTGGAAAGGACACATACCGGTGGATCGATTAGTCATCGAGTTATAAGCAAACTCGGCTTGGCTTAGGACTTCATCCCAGCTCTTCGGATGGTCTGTAACCAAGCAGCGTAGCATACTGCCCAAGGTCCGGTTAACAACCTCTGTTTGCCCATCAGTTTGAGGATGATACGCAGAGCTTAAGTTGATGTCGGTCTTCAATCGCTTCCAGAGTTCCCTCCAAAAATGGCTCACGAATTTTACTTCGCGATCTGAAGTAATGCTGCGTGGCAACCCGTGGAGTCGGACAATTTCCTTAAAAAAAAAGCTTGGCAATTCCGAGCGCATCGCTGGTCTTTTTACAAGCAAGGAAGTGTGCCATCTTTGAGAATCTATTGACTACAACCATTATGGAATCAGCTCCTTTCCTCGTGCGAGGTAAGCCCAGAATGAAGTCCATGCTGAGGTCTTCCCAAATTGTCAATGGCACCGGTAAGGGAGTGTACAAACCTGTGTTTTGGCTGCCTCCCTTATAAGTCTGGCACACATGGCATCTTTCCACAAATCTGGTCACATCTCGGCGGATGTGAGGCCAATAGAATCGATCTTGAAGCTGTAGTAACGTCTTCTCCCTTCCTAAGTGTGCAGACAACCCTCCCGTGTGCATTTCCTCTATCAGCAGCTGCCTCATGGATGAAGCGGGTATGCACAGAGCATTGCCTTTAAACAAGTAGCCTTGCTGAATCATGAAGCCTTCCGAGTATTTCCCTGACAAACACTCAGTCCAGGGCAATTTGAAATCAGCATCATCGGCATACAAATCCTTCAGGGACTCCATTCCCGTAACTTCTGTTTGAAGTTGAATAAGAAGAGCAGATTTTCTGCTCAGAGCGTCCGCTACCCTGTTTTGAGTTCCGGATTTGTGCTTGAGCACGAAGCTGAATCGTTGGAGGTATGTCACCCACCTCGCGTGCATCCGGTTGATGTGCTTCTGGGAGTTAATGAACTGCAATGCCTGATGATCACTACAGAGGACAAAATCTTGATGCAACAAGTAATGCTCCCATTGCTTGAGGGCTCGGACCACGGCATAGAGTTCCTGTTCGTAAACAGACCACTTCTGCCTAGTGGGACTGAGTTTTTCGCTGAAGAATTCAACGGGCTTGTTGTCTTGGTACAAAACAGCTCCAATGCCGATTGATGAGGCATCCGTGTCGACGTTAAATGGCTTGGTGAAATCCGGCATGGCCAACACTGGTGCGGAACTCAGAGCTTCCTTGATGGTATCGAAACTGCGTTGCTGCTCGGCTCCCCAACTGAATGAACTCTGCTTTAAGCAATCCATCAAAGGCGCGGTAATGACACTAAATCCTCGCACGAATCGACGGTAGAAGTTGGCCAAGCCATGAAAACTGTGGATGTCTGATACGGAGCGGGGTTGTGGCCAATCTCGGACAGCCATCACTTTACGCTCGTCTACACATACTCCTTCAGCCGAAATGACGAAACCCAGAAAATGGACAGTGGGGTTTGCAAACTCACATTTGCGGTTGTTCAAGTAAAGCTTATGAGTTCGGAGCAGTTGTAAGACAGCTCTCAAATCCTGCCAATGCTCCGACAGTCCAGTATTGTAGACTAATATATCGTCAAAATAGACCACGCAACATTTGTTTAACAATGGCCGGAGTATGTTGGTCATGAGACGCATAAACGTCGAGGGAGCGTTGCACAATCCAAACGGCATTACCCGCCATTCATAAAGACCAGTAGGCGTCTTGAAAGCCGTCTTCCATTCATCTCCACTGCGAATCCGAATCTGGTGGTACCCGCTGCGGAGGTCCAACTTGGAGAAGAACTTAGCCCCTGATAAATTATCCAGCATATCCTCAAGCCTTGGTACCGGGAATCTGAATTTCGTCGTGATTTTGTTAATGGCCCTACTGTCGACGCACATCCTCCACGACCCGTCTTTTTTTCGGTACTAGCAAGGCCGGCACGGCGCACGGGCTTCTGCTGTGCTGAATGAGCTGCTTTTGGAGTAGTTCTTCTACTATCAGCTGGAGTTGTTGTTGTTCTAACAGACTTAACTGATAGTGCGGTAAGTTTGGTAAATTGGCTCCTGGCACTAAGTCAATCTGATGTTGAATGGGTCGGTCCGGAGGAAGTCAAGCTGGAAGTTAATTTGGTAGCAAGTCACTGAAATCATTCAGGATCTGCTGCAGCTCTGGGTGTGGCTCCGATTTGGTGCTTTGATAATCTGACTCAATGGATACCAGGGCTACCAGAGAATCTGTTTCTCTGTCGTGTTGCAGTAGAGCCTTTCCGGAGATAACGGAGAGCGGGTTTCACAAGCTGTAGAGAGGCGCCCTGGGACAAACTGGTAGGCAGCAGCCTCAATTTGCGACCCTTCCATTCTAGGGAATAACTGTTCGTCCGCCCATCATAGTTGACACCATTGTCATACTGCCATGGTCGTCCCAATATTAGGTGACATACATCCATTTCCAGTACATCACATAATACCTCGCAGACAAAATGTTTCCCTATGGAGAAATTTACTCGGCACATATCAGTGATGGGTATCTCCATACCTTTTTTCACCCAACCAATCTT
This sequence comes from Dendrobium catenatum, assembly GCF_001605985.2. Lineage (NCBI taxonomy): Eukaryota > Viridiplantae > Streptophyta > Magnoliopsida > Asparagales > Orchidaceae > Dendrobium > Dendrobium catenatum. The sequence goes on from NW_021318650.1 coordinate 767,466, forward strand.
GTAGGGGTTTGGATTCATGGTCGTCTTCAAACACAGGGATTGCACCACAGCACGAGAGATGATATTCTCCGTGCATCCATTGTCAATCAACAGGTCACAAACCTTCCCACTGATGGTGCACTTAGTTCTGAAGATGGCGTTGCGCTGCGAGCTGACATTGCTTCTTGGGGCTAACAAGATCTTCTGCATAACACAGAGGATTGGATCCCCTTCATCCCCTCCTATCTCTTCGAATTCCTCTTCACAATCTGCATCTTCTTTACTGGTGGAGTTAGCTTCGGCTTCACCTTCTAGCAATTGCATTTGCGGTCGGGTGGGGCACTCATTGGACTTGTGCCCCGGTTGAAGACAACGGAAGCACTTAATAGTGCTTGGCCTGGAGTAGGGATTTTCCCGCACAGGCGCCTTCCATTTATTGATGGGTCTCATGTCAGGCGTTGGCAGCAAGGGGGTTGAATTTGGCAGAGCCTTCTGTCCTGGCCTGGTGTCTATAGGAGGTTGTCCCCTTTGTTCACTTGGTGCAAGATAATTATACGCTCGTCTTCCTCCAACATTGTGAGACGATCGGTTCAGTTGCAGCTCAGCTTTTAAGGCGTAATTCACTGCCTGTGCAAGGGACCAAATGGAACTCAATTCCAGGCAATCTTGAATGGCTTCGCGCAATCCTCCAATGTAGCGAGCTACCAGCTGGTTTTCATTCTCCTGCAGGTTATTACGAGCACAGAGGCGATAAAATTCCTCTGTATAATCATTGATCGTCCGTCCCCGCTGATGGCATTGCTGGTACTTTACATATAGCAGCTGTTCATAATCGGCAGGTAGAAACTGAGTCCTCAGGAGCTGCTTCATCCGAGCCCAGGTGCGTATCTTCCCTCTGCTGGTTCGCTGCTAGACTGGAGCATTTGCTGCCACCAAGCATTAGCTCCTCCGCGCAATCTGCAAGCAACGTATTTGACCTAGGTCTCCTCGGGTATTGCCATATAATCAAAAAAGGACTCCACGGCTCCTTCCCAATTCAGATAATCTTCAATGTGAAGCTTACCTTCAAAAAAAGGAATGTCCAGTTTCATTCAGAAGTCTCCTTGTGGTCGACGATATGGTCCGCCTCTATTGCGTTGAATCCGATCACAACGCGGTGGTTCTTCGTAATCAGAATCAGAGACAGCTTCCAGAGGTGGATGAGGAATTTCTTCCTCTGAATTGGAGTACTCGGGTATCACCGCGCAGTGTATACGCTCTGCCCTTCTGCGAACAGGCTCAGCTCGGCGTTCCGGTGTAATGGCAGGAGAGATTGGGGGAACTACACCACCCGTTCGAAGATTTTGCATCTCTATGCGCATCTCCGTGAAGAATCGGCGGAATTCTGCTTTCAGCTCTTCCAGATGTGTTATGATCCGGTTTTCTGCCGTCCACGGTGCATCGCCACTCTGATCGCCGTCAAGAGGGCGAGGTCTGCTGCTCTCTGCCATTGATTCCCAACCTTGGGCTCTGATACCAAATGCTGTGGAAAAGCAATGAAACAGTGCTGCGAGACGAAGGAGAAGAAGAGAAACAGAGGAAAAGCCGAGAATAAAGGGAAAAGCAAATAACTTCTATTTTTCTTGTCTACCTGTAACTTTCTCAGTATAGGTATATATACTCTATACCTCCGCTTAAAGTAACTAAAAGCAGCAAAACGGCTAAAAAGGGAGAGGCAACGTTCCACTACCAGAATTAGTTAAAAACATAATGGAGAAGGAAATAAAGTGATACAGTGCTGCAAAGTAGCACATGCGAGCAAGTGACCACATCACAATCATTCTAAGAAAGGCAGAGTTATCCAATCCTTTGGTAAGGATATATGCAAGTTGATCTTTTGATGATACATGGTTGATATATTAAAGACCACTATCTAATTTTTCTTTTATAAAATGTCTGTCCATTTATATGTGCTTAGTCAAGTCATGCTAGACAAGATTGTGAGATATGATGATTGTTGATTTGTTGTCACAATGCATTTTCATGGGTTCATCACATTGGATCCTTAGATCTTCTAGAATCATCTTGATCCATAGTATCTCACATATTCCCAAGGTCATAGCTCTATATTCTACTTCTGCACTAGATCTTACCACCACATTGCGTTTCTTGTTTTACCATGTAACTAGATTTCCTCCAAGGAATGTGCAATACCTAGAAGTGGATCTTATATCCATTGGTGACCCTGCATAATCAGCATCAGTGTATGCTTCTAGGGTTATTCTCAGATCTCTTCTAAAGCGAATCACTTTCCCTAGGTTTCCTTTAAGGTAGTGCAGTATTATGTTTACCACTTGCATATGTGTCTATTTTGGATTTTACATAAACTAACTGAACATACTTACAACAAATGTTATATCTGGTCTGGTGTGGGAAAGGTAAATCAATTTTCTCACAAGTCTCTAGTAAGCACCCTTGTTTACATCTAGATCTTCTTTAGCTTCCCCTAATTTGAGATTTGGTTCTACTGGTGTTGGTGCTGGCTTACATGCTAGTCTTCATGTCTCATTCAGAAGATATTTAATGTATTTTTGTTTTGAGATGAAGATTCATTTACTGGAGTGAGCAACTTCAATTCCAAGAAAGTATTATAATCCACCAAATTCTTTGATATCAAATTCCTTGGTAAGATTTTTTCTTAGACTCACTTTCTCCTTTTTCATTATTCCCAGTCATAAATTCATAATATTATCATCCACATAGACTAATAGTATTGTGACTTCCCCTGAGTCTGAGTGTTTAAAGAGTAGTGTATGATCTCCTTAACTCTGTTGATATCTATTAACAAGCATGAATTTTGATAATCTTCCAAACCAAACCATTGGTGATTGTTTAAGCCCATATAGAGCCTTTTTTAAACATGCACACCTTGCTAATATAAAGAACGACAACACCAAGCGAGAGAGCTCCTTGCCCAAGGCTTGATTCAAAAGAGTGTTAGCCCTTATGTAGTAGTAGCATTAATAGTTCCAAAGAAAGATGATACCGTGAATGTGCATCGATAGTTGAGCAAAAAATAAGATTATAATCAAATACCGATTCTAAATTCCTCGATTAAAATATCTATTTGACCAACTACATGAAGAGTTTATTTTTCTCCAATATTGACTTACATAATGGGTACCACCAGAAATGTATGAAACCAGTAGATGAATAATGGAAGGCGAAATTCAAAACACGAGCTAGATTGTATGAAAGAAAGTTGATGTCATTTAGCCTTTCCAGTGCTCACAATACCTTTATGCATATCATATCTCAAGTTTGTTAGCCATTCATTAGCAAGTTTATGATAGTATACTTTGAAGATATTCTAATTTATAGCTTTAACTTGGAGGATCGTGTACGCCACCTGTAATAATTAGAAATATAAATTTTTGGATGATAAAATTAATTTCCTTGGATATGTGGTTTCTAGCATAGAATTGAGAAGGATGAGACGATAAAGGCCTTCATGGATTGGCCTACTACTTAGTCTTTTACTGATGTTCATAGTTTTTAAGGTCTTATGTCGTTCTATCATTGATTTGTTAAAAACTTTACTTCAACGGCTACTCTTTTGATCAAATTGCTTAAAGTAGATAATTCATTTGGACACTAGCAACCAAATTTTATTTTGACGAGCCTATGCAAATAGTTGCTAAAGCTCCAATTTAGCTCTATCCCATTTTAACTGCATCTTTGAAGTTGGCTATGATGCATACAATTTGAGGAATGGTGCAGCTTTGAGTTAGACTGGGCACTCAATTATTTATTTCAATTAAAAATTAAATGAAACATGACACAAGTACTCCACGTATGAATAAAAGTTAAATGCCATTGTACACATACCATAGAATATTGGAATCGCTATCTTTTTTATGAGGACATCAGCAAGAGATTTCGTCGCGTCTATCATCGGAGGAATCGTAGATCGACGGCTACGATTCAGAGTCTTTATTTATGATGCATTTTATGTTCTTTTATTTATATTTAAGTTCTTAACTTTGTACCTCTGTGAGAGATCTCTTTTATGTTGTAGCCCTAAGGGCATTTTAGTCTTTGAGATTCTTTTATTTTAGAGCCCTATATATTAAGGTCTTAGTCATTGTACTATGTTAATGATATTTTTTAATGAAAATTTTCAGCATTTGTCTTCTTCATTGTTGTGAGCTTGAGAGAAGAGAAAACCTTAGGTTAGGGTAAAAACATTACCCGTCAGCCAATGGAAGAGTGCGGGGCTCACTGTCTATCTTCCCTTCCCTCTCCATATCTCCGGTCACCTTCCCCCTTCTCCCTAAACCGACAGCACCCCTCCCCATCTCCACACAACCCGTCAGCTCCCTCCCCCAACTTCACTCCAAACCGCCGACTTCATACCCTCTCCACCCCGAACCCGCCGGCCTCTCCTCCACTAATTTTGAATTTCAAATTCAAAATAACCTCTTAATTACCTTCCTAAATTAGCCTATTGTTAACTTGGAAAGTTTCTTAATTTGAATTCAAATAAATTTGAATTTCAAAACCTTTCCGGATTAACAAATCTATTTTTGAAAGCCTTCCCCTAATTCCTCTAAATATGAAATTAATTTCATATTTAATTCTCAATCTCATTTAATGTTTTGGGTCACATACATCAAATGTGGACATCCCTCCCTCCCCCTCCTTTGGTCAGCCCTTCTCTCCCCTCTATCTTAATTAATTCCTTCCCTACTAAGGGCTCCAATTAAGGAGATAATCAGCCACCTCTCCCCTCCTTTCCTCCTTATTTGAATTTTAAAATTCAAATCCCTCAATCATAGGAAATCTAAAATTTAATTTCAGATTTTCAATTTTAATCCCTTTCCCTCCCTTACCAAAACCTAGCATCTAAAACATTGATTCACTCACTCCCTCTCTTATCTCTAAGGGGGGAAGAGAATGACAAAATCAGCAAAAGATGGTGATGATCACTGTGAGGTTTTCAATTCTTTTTACGGGCCATCTCTTTATAGTATGTATTGTTTTGATTTTTTGGATGAATATTTCGGGGAAGTGATGGTTGGCCTACATTCTTCATCTCCTAAAAAATCTATTCTAAAATATTTGTATCACCAAACAAAAATCAAGTGAAAAGGTCTCTGTTATGCTGATGAGAAATAGATAGAGTTCTTTGTTATGACCTTAAAGGATCATAGGATAAAAGGCGATTCAAAAGTGCCAACAACACAAACAAACAAACAAAAAAAAAGAGTCAAGAAAGATTGAAGAAGGAAAATATTAGATCAAGAGGAATTATCCATTTTCATTTCATGACAAATACTCCCAAAGAGTAGATATTTAAAGACAAAAATGACTAATTAACTACCTAAGAAACATACATACGTCAATGACATATCAACTCAAACATAACTACCCATTACAATTATAAATCGTATCATTATCCACCACTTGAAAACAAACCTTGCTCTCAAGGTAGAATCAATAATAAACTGGATAAATTCACGTAAAAAAAGCATATAGGATTTTCAAGCCATGGAATGACAGCTCAAATGGTGGCAAAAAAGGCACACCCTTCTGACAATCCTCAAGTGGCAATTGATGCGGCAGCCATTCCTGCACCAATTCAATTGGTTCCTTCAAACGCTCTGATGTGACTAGAGTCCGTTTGGGCATTGTAGGAGTATCTTCAGAAATTGTAGGTAATAGAAAATGTAGTGGTAGAGCAAGAGAGTAGACTTTTATAATTGTTTGAATCAAACAATGAGCTTGAGCAGGTGCTTGAATTAATAATTGAACTACTGGAGTGGGAGAGACTGCGTCAATCTCCATTTGAATCATCCAAGGAGCTCGAGAAGATTATTGTTCTTTGATAAGGATATGAATTCAAAGCACCTAACATTCATTGATGAACTAAAAAATCCTATGCAACGGCTGTGGCCGAGTCATGGGGGTTCTTCAACAAGATGGGGTGTAGGAGCCAAGTCTTGCTCTGAATTGACTTCAAGCTTAGTCAATCACTGATTATCGACAGAAATACTTTCCCAATTTTAACTTAATTTTCATTCAACTTGATCAAGACGGCTTGCTCCTAGGTCACCCCATTCATGTCAAATATGTTGGTCACTCCACCCATTTGCACGCCTTAAGGAGAATTTCATCATACTATTGTACAGCATCTTAAAACCATTTGCACTTGAGATTCCGATTGTGAAGACTATGGAAAATTCGTTGAAGGGAGACCAGAAAAGTGCAAATCTGGATGAGGAAAATTTGCTACGGAGGCACAACAAGATCACGACGCAGATCCCAAAGTAGAGAGATGTTGTAACAGCAAGATGAACACACAGTTACTGGATTTAGGCGAGAACAAAATAGAGCTAGAAGGAGATTTGCTAAGAAATGAAGCACGGGTTGCGATCGAGAAGAGGCAGAGATTTGTTTGGGCAAATGAGTGAAACATAAATGAAGTTACTACAGATTTGGACTAGAAAATAGATATGACGATGACATCGGTATATGTAGAGCAAGATGATGATGGACAATGGTAGAAGATCTTGCGGCAATGAGGTTAAGTCAGGGTTCAAGATCAGGGGTAACCACAAGGGTAGATAGAATTGATGAGACCAGCAGAGGCAACGAAGTCATGGTAGAATGAGTGGTCTTGGTTAAGGACAACGAAGAGAAAATAAATCTGGACGGCAAGGTAATGTTGTAGATTTTGTCATGGTGGCTGTGGTTGCGGATTTGGCAATGTGGAAGTAGATACGTCGTAAATTTTGATGGGAGGGGGTGAAATCAGAGATGGCACCCAATGAAATATCTCAACAAGAGCACTAATTGTTATAATCTTTCTTCACAAGATGAATAGCGATTCAAGTATGCCTATGACTCTAGAAAATGTGAGGAAGATGAAAGAAGGAGAACCTCCAAGGGGGATTCTTCAATTTCATTTTATGCCAAATACTCCGAAAGAGGAGATGTTTAAAAACTATAAAACTCATTAATTAACTAATAAGAAAACAAAGCTTGATGACACATGAACTCAAACATAAATACACATTACAATTATAAACCGTACAAATCTTCCACTAGATAATTAAATGGTATTCTTCTCAGTATGTGAATTATTTGCAGCGCAAGAACTTCTATGTAACAAAAAAAAATACAGAAACACCGAATACGCCTTCTGATTTTCTAAAAACTTTACTAATTCTAATGCATTATGAGTAACAAACACATTGATCGATTATTGAAGTTATCAGTAATTGGACTAGTCATGAAGTAGTTAACTGCTGGATGAGATAGGCATGTAGATAGCCAACAAAGCATGCCAGTAATTGGAGCATCCTAATGTTGATCAAGAATTATAGATTACCTTAAGTCCCAAAGATCTTCCGATAGAAGCAAATAAATGCAAAATACTTTTGCTTCTCAAGCTTATAAAAACTTCAGTCGCAGTCACAGTTCCCAGGTTTAAAGCTTCCTCACATTCTAACAAAGCAGATGTTGCGAGGATGTTTTTAGAGCAGTAAAGAAGGTAGCGGCCATTCCTGTCATTCATAAGGCTTAAGTTAATGTGATATCAAATTAAAAGAAAATTCACAAATTAAAGTTAGATTTATCAAGGAATACAATAAATAATATATTAGAAATATGATAGGAAATACTTGATTTCAAGTATTTCCAAATCACTTCTATAGAAAATCCCGATGCAAACTGCTGTTCGCAGCAGGAAAAACAGCAAACAGTGGAAAAAAATAGGGAAAATCTGAGAGAAAATGGGAAAAACAACTTGTATTTTACTAGTAGATGCAAGAAAAATAGCAAAGATACAAGGATCCTCTATTCGAGAGGAGGATCGCACTCTCCCAATCTCTAGAATTCGTTCTAGAGCCAAGCCTCCAAGAAAACCCTAATTCTAATCAATCAAAACATGAGAGACTCCCTAATTCCCTAATGCACTTTAATACAAATTATTTCCTAATTAATTTTCCCTCCCAATGCTTGAGCCGCCCCACCCTTTTCCCTTTTGAAAAATATTTGCTGAATGGGGCCCACCTAATAGGTGGAAAAGGGAGGAAGGAGGCGGGCTACTTCCGCCTCCTAAAGAATTGTTGAACCTGGGCCGGTTCAGCCAGCACAGGCGTAACATTACCGCCCTCCCAAAGAACCACCTTGTCCTCAAGGTGAAAATCCGGAAACTGCTGTTTCGTCCTCTCGTATGGCTCCCACGTGGCCTCGTAGTCAGGAAGGTTCTTCCATTGGATCAACACTTCCTTAGTTCCTTCTTCTTTCTGGCGAACCCCCATCAGTTCTAATGGTTCCAAAACCACCTATAAATCCTCTGTCAGAGTCATTGGTAGCTCGGGGTTGGCTGTATAATCACCAATGGCCTTCCTCAACTGTGATACATGAAAGACTTGATGTATGGTCGCCGTTGGTGGTAGCTTCAGTCGATATGCTACTGCTCCGATCTTCTCCAGCACTTCATAAGGCCCAAAGTACTGAGGAGCCAGCTTCTCATTTCTCCTGTTGGCGACTGTTTTCTGTCTATACGGTCGGAGCTTCAAATACACCTTCTCCCCCACTTCAAATTGGATGTCCCTCTTATGCCCGTCCGCTTGCCGCTTCATAATCTATTGAGCCCTCAGTAAATGTCTCTTCAATTCTTCCAGCACTTTATCTCTCTCCTCGAAATAGTTCTCTACTGAAGAAACGGGAGTACTACTACTCCCAAAATGTACCAAAGTGAGGAGGGTCCCTTCCGTACAACACCTTGAATGGGGTCATCTGTGCAGCCGAGTGGAAAGAGGTGTTGTACCAGTACTCCGCCCATGACAGCCACTTAGCCCACTGCTTGGGCGTATCCGGCACGAAGCATCTCAAGTATGTTTCCAAGCTCCTATTGACCACCTCAGTCTGGCCATTTGTCTGCGGGTGGTAGGCGGTGCTCCTTTTCAGGACTGTTCCCTGCAACTTGAACAACTCTTTCCAGAAATGGCTAAGGAACACCTTATCTCTGTCTGACACGATTGCCTCTGGTATTCCGTGCAATCTGACCACCTCCCTGATGAATGCTGAGGCTATTGTCACCGCGGTGTACGGATGTAGGAGAGGAATGAAATGAGCGTACTTGCTCAATTTATCTACCGCCACCAAGATCACTGTGAATCCTTCTGAACGATGCAATCCATCTATGAAATCCATGGATATCTCCTCCCATACATGTCCTGGTAATGCCAACGACTGTAGTAGTCCTGGCGACATTGCCAGATATTTGTTCCTCTGACAAACTTTGCACCTTGCCACCATTTCCTCTACATCTTTATGCATCCCCTTCCAGTAAAGCTCGGCCGCCAGTCTCCTGTAGGTCTTCTGCACTCCTGAATGGCCCTCGACTGCGCTCCCATGAAATTCTTGGAGTAAATTTGGGATGTGGATCAAGGTTCGGGGCATCACAAATCTCCCATGAAACAGCAATCTGTCTCCCTCCAATGAGTACCCTTAGTGACTACCATCCTCTTTCAGTAAATTTGACCTGATCCTTCCCAAATCTTTATCTCTAGAACTTTCTTCTCTGATGGACTCCCAATCGAGCATCAAAGGCACGGATAGTGCCACTGCTTACAGCTCTCCCATACATCTGGACAAGGCATCTGCCGCCTTGTTCTCCACTCCTGGCCTATACTGGATCTCAAAATCGTACCCTAACAACTTGGACAGCCACCTTTGATGCTCCTCTATTACCATCCGCTGCTCCAACAGGTATTTCAGGCTCCGCTGATCTGTCCTGACAATGAAATGTCTCCCAAGCAGGTAGGGCCGCCACTTCTGGATGGCCAACACGATGGCCATTAATTCCCTCTCATAAACTGATTTCAGCCTGGCTCTAGCAGTTAATACCTGGATGAAATAGGCAATAGGCCTCTGACTCTGCATCAGCACTGCACCAAGACCGTAACCGGATGCATCGGTCTCCACAATAAAAGTCTGAGTGAAATCTGGCAACGCTAAGACTGGCACAATGGTCATCGCCTTCTTTAAGCTCTCAAACGCTGATGTGGCTGCCTCCCCCTATAGGAACCTGTCCTTCTTCAACTGCTCAGTAAGCGGCCATGCTATGGAACTATACCCCTTTACGAACCTTCTGTAGTAACCTGTCAGTCCTAGGAATCCCCTCAGCTCCTTCAAATTTTTGGGTACTGGCCACCTTAGCATTGCTTCAATTTTGGACTGATCAGTTGTCACCCCTCCTTTTGAAACCATATGGCCCAAGCACTCTATACTGGTTTGTGCAAAGCAACATTTCTTTAAATTAGCCCTCAACTGGTGCTCCTGCAGTACCTCTAACACCTTTTTAAGTGCTCCCAGTGTTCCTCCTTTGTCCTGCTATAGATCAGGATATCGTCAAAGAACACTAACACAAACCGTCAGAGATAAGGTTTGAAAACCCTATTCATCAGGGCCTGGAAAGTTGCTGGGGCGTTGGTGAGACCAAAAGGCATTACCAAAAACTCATAATGGCCTTCATGAGTTCTGAAAGACGTCTTGGGTACATCCTCCCTCTTCATCCGGATCTGGTGGTAGCCTGTTTCAAGTCTATCTTGCTAAAAATCACAGTCCCACTCAATTCATCTAGGAGCTCGTCGATGACGGGTATTGAAAACTTGTCCGAGATAGTCTCCTTGTTGAGTGCTCGGTAGTCCACACAAAACCGCCAGCTGTCATCCTTCTTCTTGACCAACAGAACGGGACTAGAGAAAGGGTTGATACTGGGTCTGATGATTTCTGCCTCTAACATTTCTCTAATCAACCGTTCAATCTCATCCTTCTGGAACTGAGGGTAGCGATAGGGCCGTACGCTGATGGGTGATACCCCCTCCCTCAAAACGATGGCATGCTCCCTCTCTCGCTGCGGTGGTAACCCTTGAGGTGGCTGAAAAACCTCTTGGAACTGTTGAATCAAAGGCTGAATGGAGAGAGGGATGTCCCCTCCTTCCTCCAATCTCGCTCCCTCCAAACTGTGAAGCTCCACCAAATACCCTCCACCTGCCGACTGAATGTCCCTCACCATAGTTTTAAGAGAAACTAGGGATTTGGAAAGTCCCGCATCTCCCTTGATTACCACCTTTTTTCCCTCGACCGTCAGCTCCATCGTGAGTGCTCCCCAATTCACCTTGGTGTCCCCCAGAGGCTGCATCCATTTCATGCCCAAGATGACATCTGTACTCCCAAACTCCAGCGGAAGGAAATCTTCCTTCACCTGTATCCCCTGGATCGTTAGTCGCACTCCTCTGCAAATCCCCTGACCCTTCTCCATCTTCTCTGTGCCCATCATCACCCCATAACAGCAAGTGTCCACCAATCTCACTCCCAGTTGATCAACGATCTGTGTGGAAATGAAGTTGTGAGTCGCCCCACTATCAACAACGCAGCAACCACCACCTCCTTGTTCCCTCTATCTCTCCCCTCACTTTCATGGTGTGATTGTGAGTGAATCCACCACTGAGTTCAGGGAAAACCTCTTCTCCGCCTCCCGGCGTGCAGCCGGCACCCGAATCGGTCCCTTAGCCTCGCTTTTTTTTCTCGCCCCTGTCCATACTCGATGCATACCGTGCCGGTTCTTTGCGGCCCAAAATCGCGTGC